>NC_092672.1:33904314-34207345 GCF_964355755.1 Antedon mediterranea
CTCATGCAGTAGGAAAATGTGTATATCGAACAACCGTACAAACTCTGAGTGAGTGTCGATGATGAGAATTGACCGAGCGTGTCGCAGTATATAATAGCTGTTTTTGTCTCTAGTGCAGGGACTAGAGTCGTGCATGTTCCGCTTTGCGCATTAAACGTCTGACTAAAAAAGCCTGCTCTACTGTTGCTCCCCTTAGGTGGTGTTACTGAACTAGTACAATCACTCGATGAATCGGATGTAGGATCATGTGGAATCGACACATTCACAAATGACGGAGATACTTACCTAGTAGTTGTCAATAGATTGGATTGTGCACAGAATACAATTGTGTATTGGTGGGACAAGTCGTCTGAATTTAAAATTCGTCAACGTATTCCTGTGGACCACTGCCCATCAAGATCTACCATTTTCAAAGTATGTATATAATTATTTTGACTGTAAATCAGACAAATCGACAAAACACGGCTGCATTATTTTGTTTCCTATAAGGTTAAGGCAGAAACCATGCCGTGAATAATGAATGAGAATAATTATTTTCCATGATAAAGGTGACCTATTTCCCAAATATAACTGAACCTACCCTCTAAATAATCTCTCTTAAACTATTAAATTGACATCTAACCAAGGGCTCTTAGTTCCTTAGACTTTTTAAAGTCGATAACGTATAGAACATATTTTTCTGTTAGCTTGGTCGTAATGATAATATTAGGGACTTTAAACACGATGGTTAAGAGAGAACGACGAATATCCTGTGTTCGCTAGAGAACGTAAAATCGTATACAGTCAACATAGCCGTTTTATTAGTTACGAACCCTTCGCGAAGAGGACGACCGGCAGTATTTCTCTCTCTCCCCTGTCTCGTGGCGCGAGGCCCTTCTGAATCGCTCGGCTCTGACAGGTGATACAGCATAGGTCTAACCTCGCTTTTAAAACAGCCATTTTAACCCAATAAAAATTTCATTAAACAATTAAATTAAAAGTTAAAATATTATTTGGAGTTTTGAAAATTCCACGTTTAAGTGTAATTTGAACTGTATGTATAGGTTATACATGTTTTCTAGTGGTTCTCCGTAAACGGGAAAATCGCAACTTCTAGTTCTCAAAAAGTTAAATACGACGGAATTTCAGACTAAGCTCCACCCACTTTGTTAAAGCTCATGCATACATTATTGAGCACCGTCCTATGGCTTCCCGTCGTGTTTCGTAAAGTCGCTATTGTTTTTACGGGTTGGCGGAGAAGTTTTTATGGTAATAACCACGACCAGAATGAAGTGGGATACAAGTGATAATAATAATAATATCTATACTTCGTCATCGCCAATATTTAAGCTTGAGGGCACTATGTTCGTAACATACGGAGCCATGACGTCACATGTATGTAACGATATAACATTTTTTAAGCGAGATGGGGAGTACTTTTTGAGTCAGTCGAATCATCGAAATAATAATAATGGCATGGTCAATCCAAAGTTAAACATATACCAATGGGTGTAGTTGTAGGCCCTTCTGTCATGCCTGTGACTTATTGATCTAAGTAAGGAAAACAGAAATTACTAAAAACGTTAATCTATTGTTATTTGAAACTTTTCAGCATTAGGCTTTTAATGAATTATTCAATAGTTAAAACTTTTCAGCATTAACCTATGTATAATTCCTTAGAAACTCTTCAGCCGATTATAATGAATAATTCATTAGAAAATATTATTATTCGATGAATAATTCATAAGAAAATGTTCAGCGTTATCTAATGAATAATTTATTGTTAAATTTTTCATCATTTATTGTGATCTTATTGTTTTTCGATCCTTAACAAAACTATTAGGATTTTAGAATAACGACATGGTTATCGCAAGGACTAGATGCAACGCAAGTGAGTTGACCAATAACATAATAAGCTATATTCGAATTGCTTGTGATTGATAAAATCACTAAAGCTTGGTTCTCACTACTATATACTCAAGCTTGGTTCCCACTACGTCAATACGTCGTAGCGTTAAGCTCTAGTGGGAATCACGCTTTACGTTGTACTTATATCCGATCTTTGCGTTGCTTTTCTAATGGTAATGTTTTTATTTAAACAACATGAATAAACGCTATAAGCATAAGCTTTACAAATATCTGTATTTACATATCAAAATACATTACATTTTTTTTTAAGTTCATAATACTAATGTTAAGCTTAGTTTCCACTAGCGACATGACGCAGGAACGTAACGCAACGTAAGTGATTTGACCAATCACAAGCGATGGATTATTCGAACAGTGGCTTGTCATTGGTCAACTCGCTTACGTTGCGTTACGTGTAAACCAAGCCTTAGTGTTAACCACTTTGCGACGTTACATTTCAGTTGTTATTGTTGTTAATTTCGGTCAGGACAGTTACTGCTCGTTTGTTATTTTAGTATTCATGTTCATAATTTTGAAGAATATCGAATTTTATTTTCAATATGCATAGTTAACAATGTAAAGTGTAGATAGATTAATATAAAGCACTTCCTTATACAAGAAATTGAATCGTTTGTTAATGCATGAAATATGCTCCATTCAACGAATATAAACATCCATTATTTGTTTATAACACACCTACTATGAAGTATTGTTAGAAACTGTAATTATCACAATTAATTATTAGATTTCACTGTAGCAGGTAGAACCACGAAAAACCTTACTCTATGTTAGAACTAATAACCAGTCGCAAGTGATGAGTATTTTAACTAATCAAATGGCAAGAATACAAACTCAGTTGTGTTAAATGATGTTTATCTATTTCTTATACTTTGAGGCACCATGATAAATGAGATGCATACCGTACATGTTCAAATCGATATGTGCATTTTTAGTCGCGTGGACGCGACTCTGTAGTTCTCTATGTCGGTCGGTCGGTCTGTCTGTCTGTCTGTCTGTCTGTCGGCCTGTCTGTCTGTCGGTCTGTCTGTCGGTCTGGTATCACTATGCGTTTTATCGCTTTTCTGTACTTTTTTAACTGTTTTGATGTCAACATGTGGGCATTTACGTGAAATTGTGCACCTCCTATTGTGAATGACGTTAGAGTTGCGCAACGTGATTTACGCGCGATTTAACGATTTTCTCGTATTTAACATAGGTCAAAAACCAAATAACATTTTAAATTGAAACTTTGCAAAAGTTTAATTTATATCAGGCGCTAACTTTCTGTTGAAAAAAAAATGTGTGTTTTACACAAAGTTACGCGCCCACGCGCATTTAAAATTAAAATGCGCAACTTTCTACGCGTTTCTTGTCATTTTGAGCATGTCAAAAATTCCCATACGCGTGCAAATTTTTACGCGCGCGGTGCGCACGTAGCGTTAAATACATACTTTTTTCGCGTGATTTATGTTTTTGCAGCCTTTTCTAATCATTTTACCAACTTTTAAACAATTTCGACTTAAAATTACGTCATACGAGCACGTCGAATTGGATAATTTGCGCACGTTTTTGATGAAAAAGTTCAAAAATTCGTCAAAATTATGCCTTTTTAGTCGCGTGGACGCGACTCTATAGTTCACTATGTCGGTCGGTCTGTCTGTCGGTCTGTCGGTCTGTCCGGTATCACTATGCATTGTAGCACGCGACTTAATGGCTGTTGGCCTTGTTGTACGTCATTGTGATAGTCAAACAACAAATGCGCAGAGTATTTATATTATAATATCCTTTGTTTATAAAGCACTTTATGATGTGAAACCTATCTAAGACCAGATCATACAGTAGAAACTGAGGGAAAAAACTACACACAACCCGAAGTATGGGGATACGCCCTTGTCGGTAACCAGGGTTCGGTTTAAATTGAACCCTGGTGAGCACTTACCAGTTGTGGCTCGGTCATCTCGGACTCGAGCGTCTCCTACTCTAGTTAAGAAACTGAAACTCATAAAGTGAATAGCTTTACTTTATTCTTAAGTTAGGGAAGACAGAAAGTCCCTGTCCCTGTTTACACTTATAAATATTGTAATTTGATTGATATGTGTTTCTTATGTATTTTTAACTAATTAATGTGCGCATGAGCTGAGAATATTTACCGTCCATCCGGTTCGGGGCGGATTTTTCAAGCGGGGAAACTGCCGAGGATTGCCGAACTAAGCATTTGGAAGTTGCAAAAAAATTGGTTAAAAAAACCCCTTTTTTGTACAAATTTGCTGTTCTAATACAGACTAATGAATAAAGGAGGATTAAAAGGTGTCCCAGCTCGAACGGCGTTATTATTGCGGTTTAGGAGGCGATAGAGGAACAAATTTTGGCTTAGTGCTATTATAATATAGAAATAAATATATAGATGATTTCGTTGCTTCAGTTTTGGTAACTATAAAGATGTCAACAACCTCTGTATAGAGTATAGACATAGTAACATAGTATTGACATAACACAGACAGCTTTAATTTGTTCACGGTAAATAAACGAATACATTTATTATATTATTATTATTATTATTGTTTTGCGCATTATTTATTGTTTATGGTATGTTGCGATGGTCACCATATGTTTTATGTTTATCTATCTTCATTATGAATATTATTAGATATTTATTATTTGTAGAAAAACAAAGAAACATAGTCTATAGCATGTACATTGAAAATAGGGTATTTGTTTTAATGGTCATAAAATAGAGGCATATTGTATAAAGGTTTGTGCAGTTTGTTGGTTAAGTTAGAGTAACGTCACAGTCACGAAAACGGTCAGTTTGTAACTAGATATACAGACGCTTGCTAAGTATAGTAAGTGTAAATTTGGCGTTTATTTAATGGTTTGTAAAGAAACACTGAAGTTTAAAGACAATTCGTGAAGAACTTTATGCCAAAAGGCACAAAAGATGTTCGAAATCAAGATATTTAAACTTGCAGTCTCGTGTATTGTTCTACTGCCGTTAACTATTTGTTACGGGTTTGTGGAATGTGATATCAAGCCACCAGAAACGTCACCTTCTCACTTCTACGGACACCCTAACACAGCAATGTCAAAAGAACTTGGCAAATACAAGGCAACGCAATACGAGTGTATGCAGCTTTGTCGAAAGGACGCACGTTGCCTAGCTTTTATGTACGCTGCTGATACGCAAGAGTGCGCGACGTTTGATCGGGATAGCGTCACTGGACCGGAACACATGGAGACGGTATCTGGTGTCTGGTTCTATGACATGCGACGAAAAAGAAAAGATTTTACTCGGGTAAGTTTAAAATGAAGTTCATATCATATCATATCATTTATTTCGCCAATATACAGAACAGTACAAAAAAAAACAATACAAAAGTAAGTCAATGAGGCCGGATAACCTAAAAGTTATAAATAATAATAAGTTTTATCTTTCTACATTTCAACCCCGGTTCCCAGTCCGAAAACAATTTACTAAAATGAATGAATGCCCAACCCCATGTTTTAAAATGTTGTAGTGCGGTTTATAATCTTTTCTTACGATTTCCTTGGGATGCTGATAAAGCATGTGAGGCAAAAATGTTAGAATGTGTTTATTGGTTATAGAGTTATCTTGGGGCATGCCAGGCAAAGAGCAGATGCGTCAACGGAGGCTCGTGTGTCAATGACTGTTCAGAACTGGGATACACCTGTATATGTCCAACATGTTTTTACGGGAAGTTTTGTGAAAACAGTAAGTACAGTATATAGTCTTCTCTTGCCTAAAGCTCTGTCTACACTAATATGGTAGTGATATACCCAAATATGGTAGTGATATGATATCATAATGGCCATATATGGGCGTATCACATTTTTGTCGCATAAAGTTTGATAGTGTAGACACCAGAGTTTAAAACCCGTTTTCTACTAGTTGAATTTAGTCACGTGTATCAAATTATTTCGCAGAGAAATATCGCGCTCCCCTTTTCTAGCAGACACTTCTTTCCGCGTGAATAAACAGAATACAGGCTTAAAATGGTCTTTCACCCTTGTTTTCATGACGCTCCACGCGGTTATGCACAAAACAGAAAATGGTGAATTTAGACTCTAGCAATCATCTTGTGTATTTAATTTACAGTTGATTATGCAGACCATTCTTATTTGGGCCGTGTATAATTTGAGCAGTGTTAAGCTGACACTTTAACTTGAATCTTTCAGAATTTATCCATGACTATGAGTTTAAATCAAACATTGTTGGTATATCATCAGCAAGCAATACGGCGTTCACATACAAGAACAAACATTATCTTGTGATTGGAGGATAGTAAGTATCTTGAACTTTGACAACAGCGATTAAAATAACAAGCAAAACAAAGACGAAAGCCACGCTTTTTTAAACTATCACTTGTATACTGTATAACCTATAATATTGTCCTGCAAAGAAGATGAGAAATGGTTCTCGAAACTCAAGTTCAAGACTGTTCGGAATTTAATTAAATGCCTTGTTATACTACGTATGTTTGTCCGTAATTGTTGTGCTATAATATATGATTATAATTATTTTATTACGAAAAATCATTCAAAAGACTTGGTTCCCATTTGCGTCCAACACAAAGACGTAGGCGCAACGTAATTGATTTGACCAATCACAAGCGATAGATTGTTCGAACTGTCGTTTGCCATTGGTCACTAATAGGCTTACATTGCGTATACGTCCTTGCATTATAAGTGAACGGTCTGGAAACATTTGGAGAAATTTTTGTTTACATTTCAGTGACGGTGCTTGTGGAACTCCAATAATATACAGATACAACAATACTAATAAACTGTATGAACATTACCAAGATTTGACTAGAACAAGTGATGTACAAAAAGTTGAGAATTTTAAAATAAATGGACAACTCTATATTTTGCTTGTTGCAGACAGCAGAATAGTTTACGTCTACAAATTTAACTCACATACAGGTAAGGGTACTCTACTTATTATTGCATATTGATTGATTGATATTGATTGATATTGATTGATATTGATTGATATTGATTGATATTGATTGATATTGATTGATATTGATTTATTGATTGATATTGATAGTGATTGATTGATGTTGATTTATTGATATTGATTGATTTATATTGATTGATTTATAATGATTGATTGATATTGATTTATTAATTGATACTGATTGATATTGATTCATTGATATTGATTTCTTGATTTTTACTTGCTGTATGTTTTGCTCTCCAATCCATTTTTCGTTTTTCTGTCCAACTTATTCTGAAACATCCATCTTCCCACACTACTTTAATTTCTATTCTATAAAAATATGTAATTTTATTTGTTTTAGGTTTTTTCGAACAACATCAAGCGATGGCAACACAAGGTGCATGTGATACATCGTATTTAGAATTGACTACAAATCATTATTTACTTGTGACTAACGGAACATCATACGAAGTGAACTCAACGGTGTATAAATGGAATTTTACCAGTAACCTATTCGTGGAGTATGCTCAGCTACCAAGTCATGGGTCTCTGAGTGGTAAACTATTCTCAGTCGATGGTATAATGTACGCGGCAATAGCAAATGTAAATGGAACAGCATCAGCAGCTCCAGAGGTTTGGAAAATAAAAGAAAACTGTAAGTGATATAAAGTTGATAATTTTATTTCCTTTCAGTTACATTATAATATAATGTAGCTCGTTTGCTATGACCAAATATCTAGCTTGTCTCTAATTTGTGAATATTTGTATGTATAGCGGAAGGTGATGGTTAGTGGTGGTGCGCATTTGGTATACCAATTGACAATGTATGGATGCTCACGCGAGGCAAGGTATCATACATTATCAGTGAATAATGCTAATTTATCGATTCAGATACAGCATATTTTTTTTATAGTTAAAACCGATTTCCATAATCGTTTTGATGAATGGACTCAAGAAAATGTTGATACGTCATCAGTGGGTAAGTGCGTACAGGTTGAAAGAAATTGCATTACGATCCATCCATCATCCATCGCAGGGTTTGGTTTTAAAGAAACACTTCCTGTTTTGCTTCCGTTGAGAGCTAATCAATGTAATAAAAAAGGTTGATACAGTAAAGCTCTGTCTACACTATCAAACTGTTTTTGTCAAACTAGTTTATAGTGTAGACAGAGCTTAAGATATTAGATTAAGTTTCAGCAAAATAATAAAAGCCATATAAGATAAATGCCAATGTTGTTTATTTCTGTTTTATAGAGGATTATTAAGGTATGTTTACATACATTGAATCAGCATCTGTAAAAAAAGGAATGTCAGCCTCTATCATTTGGGTTTTGTATTTTCAGTATGTTTTGAAAAGGTGAAGCTTTCAAATTAACCTACCGTGCGCATGCGGACGGCCAAATTGTTCAACTTCCGTTCATTAGTGTATTTTTTTTCTTTTAGTTAACATTGATTTTCAGCTAAGTTTTGATGACTGGACTCAAGAATATGATGACGAGTTTGACTGGACACGGATTCATGGTTCTACGCCATCAACAGCCACTGGACCCTCAAACGGTCATTCTGGGTATACGGTTATAGGTGCGTATGTTGGTATCTATATATAAATTTCCAAAACTGTTGGAATTTTAGACTAAATATCGGAAAATTTCAAAAGGATACACAATGTTGAATTATAATTGTTGCTTTTGTTTATTTCCACTTATAGCTGATCATTATGTTTATATTGAAACATCAAGTACAATAACTGAAGGGATGTCAGCTTGCCTAAAGAGTCCACCATTGTTATCACCAGGGCAGCAGATATCTTTATCATTCTTTTTTCACATGTTCGAGGCTACTACTGGAAAACTCAAAGTTTACAGAACGTCAAACCTGGGAGACGAACTGTTATGGACAAGAAGTGGTAACTATGGAGATTCATGGCGCTCTTCTGGAGCAATACAATTTACACACAATGGTGATGGAGACAACTACATTGTGTTTGAAGCAATTAAAGGGAGTTCCGATGCTGGTGTTATTGCAATTGATGACATTCAATATAATGATGGTATGCAACTTTAACATTTTGTGATATATTTTTTTTAAAGATTATGGAATTACAGTACTGTTATACTACGGTATATATTACTAAAATAAAAAAAACATTTCTTTTGATACAGGTCCGGCGGCCGTAGAATAAGTCTTGAAAAAGAATAGAATCTTTTACACATAACGTCGTTCGTCTACGGATTGTGCCCAAACTCTACAGTCTATGGTTTTTGTCCAATTTTTTTTTTTTTTTATAGTACAAACAGATTTCCAGACAGGTTTTGATGGCTGGGTTGAAGTAAATTATGATGAGTTTGATTGGACACGGATAAAAGGTGCAACGGGATCAACAAACCGTACTGGACCAACGAACGGCCATACAGGTAAATATTATGTTTGTAGGTGCTAGGGGATTGGAGTTATTCTATTTTTGATACAGTAAAATATTGTACTAAATTTCAAAATACCATTTTGTTCACTTCAACAAACATAGGTGATTATTATGTTTACATTGAAACATCAAGTCCAATAACTGAAGGGATGTCAGCTCGCCTAAAAAGTCCAGTTCTACCAAAAGGTCAATATGTTACCTTGTCATTTTTCTACCACATGTACGGTGGTACTATTGGAACACTCAACGTTAACAGAACGTCAAACGTGGGGGGCGAACTGTTATGGACTAGAAGTGGTAACCAAGGAGATTCATGGCGTAATGCTGTAGTAAAATTTGAGCAAACTGGTGATGAATACAACTACATTGTGTTTGAAGGCATTAGTGGAAGTGACTTTACTGGTGACATTGCAATTGATGACATTCAATATTGCTGCAGTAGTATGTATACTTTAAAATGTTGTTATAGTTAGGATTAATATTATACAGTACTGTAGGCCTAGCTATCCTGTATACTACCGTAATCATCATTCTAGTTTGTGCTTTCATCACCTTTTTTTAACGATCACTAGACGAATCGAACACTTTCTGGGCAACTGGAATCGAGACATTCACAAATGATGGCGATACTTACTTAGTAGCTGTGAATCCATTGGAATGTGCACATACCATAATAGTGTATAGATGGGACAAGTCGTCTGAAGAATTTAAAATTCATCAACGTATTCCTGTGGAAAATTGTCCCACGAGATCTACTATTTTCAAAGTAAGTACTACCCATGTGAATCAGCCTCCTCTTTTTCACACTAATACAAAATTACAGGGTAATAAAAATATAGATTGAAATACTTATACTGTACTACTTATTTTTTCTGGAAATTGAAAAATTGGCTCTCTAATTGGTGATCTTTGAGACTTTTTGCAGTTGTTTTCTAAATCTGTAGTATGTATATTATGTAGGCCCTACTATGTCATTGAAGATGTTCTCTATATTTACAGGTTGGCGGAGAAATGTTTATGATAATAACCTCAAGCAGAACGGAATCATTTGAGTCTGATGACGATCTTGAACTCTATACTACGTCATCACCAATATTTAAATTAGAAGGGAGTATGTTCGTAAGTTACGGAGCCATACCATCACACGAATGTTATGATATAATATTTTTTGAGCGAGATGGGGAGTACTTTTTGGGTCAGTCAAATAAAAGAAATGTTAGTGGTGGCATAACTACTCCAAGCTTCAACATATACCAATGGGTGTAGTTGATGTAAAGTTTAAAACGTATGGCGCTCGTTGATTTATATTCAAACTGGATGGAAGTTTGTTCGTAAATTTGTTTTGTATTGAATTTTGTTTATTGATATGTATTGTTGACGTGAGTTTTGTTAAGCACGTCTTTTGACGTCTTTTTAACTCGACAGACTTTTTTGTTTTTTATTGTCGAAAGATTGAAAATAAAAAATCAATATATAAAAATAAATAAATTAGGGAGTCATAACGTCATATTACTGTTCTTACAACGAGATGGAAAGGGTGTACTCTTTGAGGAAGTTCATGGCTACACTACATTTCCTCCTCCATGGTCAGTCGAACCTTTCGGAGGAGTGTACAGAAGGACCGATAGACTCAATAGCTGCGTCACATGGCTCGTCGTACAAAAACGAATTACACGATAAAAGTTAAGTTAAATGCTATACGTAGAATGCAAATATTGAGGAGGATTGTTTTTTCCCTGTATCTAAACATCTCACACAAAACCCCAAATAAATGCACACAATTTATCGTGTTAGTTTGATTATTGTTATAAGTAAAATCTGTGGCGGTTTAATTACAGGATTTTTAAAATAATTTTATTTTGAACGTAACCTAATGTATCTTTTGCAGAATCCGCGTATATTGATATAGTGAAATTGTTTTAAACGAATGTGCGTTGTAATAAATAGGTTTGTTTCTGCCTTTAACCGATATTGTTTAATGTTTGTTTGACAAATTTTAATATTACTTGCTGTAGTAATCTTGTAATATTTATATATGTATAAATCTATAGAAGTCTTATCAAGGTAAAAAGTGGTCAGAAAATAGACAAAATAGAACTTGAATAGTATAGCTATATCCCTGTCGCTCTACATGTTGTCTACTACTGTACTTAGTTGTATAACGTAACGTGATTATAAACGTAACGTGATATGTTGTCATGTTGCCTCCGTTCTAAGCGACCGTTACTGTTTGTTTGTTATTTTAGTATTCATGTTCATGTTTTCGGAGAATATATTATTTTATTATTTTCAAAACGCATAGTTAACAATGGTTTAATTTAATATAAAGCTTTTATCAGATGTAGGTTAAAATTAAAAGCACGTCTTTATACAAGAAATCGTTTGTTAATGTAAAGTTGAATATATTGTAATGCAATATGATCCATTCAACGAATACAAAACAATCATTATTTGTTTCATAACACACCTACTATGAATTCTTCCAACAAAATAAGCCTGTGAATTAGGGCCAATTTACAGAGACGAGTGGTAACGGTAAGCAGAAAACCACGTAGCTTTTCACACGTATAATATGTAGCTATCCTGAGGGAAACCGCCCGTCCACTCCGCGTTTAGTGTGTAAATCGTCATAAGGAATAACATCTATGTTGTATTACCGTTACCGTTTGCCTGTGTAAATTGGCCTTTAATTGGAATTTACATTTTGTTTTTCATACGCGAAAAAATTCATTCACTTTATTATTCCACTTTTGAATAAATCATAAAATATAGTTTATCATCCAAAAAAAAAAATCTATAGGAGCAAACTTAACTATCTGATGAATATTGATGGTTAAATATTTGGTTGGTAATGATTTAATGTTTAAAGATAAATTATTCAATAAAAAAGGTTCGTTAAATCAAAGAGTTTTTCCTGAGGGAACAAAAATAGACTTATTTCTCCATAGTAGAAGCAAAGAGATGGTACAACTAATACCCAGTCGCAAGTGATGCGTAAGTAACCAATCAAATGGCAAGAATACACTCGTGTGTGTTAAATGTTGTTTATCAACTTCTTGTACTTTTAAATACGCAATAGTCACCACCGTTTTCCGCGGTGCAATCGCGGCGCCTATGCTTATAATACACTGTGGTGGGTTTTTTTTTCTTTTTTCTTTTCAATAACACAGTTATGTAGGCTGATCATTTAAGAATATTTTACAATAATTGATTTTCTCATACGATCCTTCATTCAAGAGTTACAATTTTTTAATTAACATGGTGTCCTGAAATCTCCTGAAAACGTTGTTATTTCTGTTGGTTACGCTTCCCTGTACAGCATTGTTTGTCATCAATCAAAGATGTCTTCCGTGTCGTGAAAAAAAGGCGTATTACAATGTTGTTTACATTTTGTTTGGTAACTACTGCTTCAATCTTCCCTGGTTATTGTTTATGGTATGTTGCGATGGTCATGATGTTTATTGTTTTATGTTTGTCTTCATTAGATATTTATTATTTGTAGAAAAGTGTTTCTATAAGACCTAAACATAATTCATAGCATGTAGATTGAAGAAAAAAAACGGTATTTGTTTTATTGGTCAAAAAATAGATTGTTGTTACTGAACTAGTACGATCACTCGACGAATCGGACGCAGCATCAACTGGAATCGATACAGCATTATTTAATGAATAATTTATTTGCGATGGTCAGCATATGTTGTTTTGTGTTTATCTTCATTATGAATATTATTATATATGTATTATTTGTAGAAAGGTGTTTTTCTAAGAAGTATAGCGTATAAAGTAAGGTCCGTGCAGTCAGTTGGTTAAGTTATCAGGAAAACATGTTAAGTAACAGATTGAAATACATTCAGAAAACAGTCAGTTTGTAGCGGGTCTCACCTGCTAAGTATAGTGTAAATTTGGCGTTTATTTAATGGTTTGTAAAGAAACACTGTAGTTTAAAGACAATTCGTGAAGAACTTAATGCAAAAAGGAACAAAAAGATGTTCGAAACCAAGATATTTAAACTTGCAGTCTCGTGTATTGTTCTACTGCCGTTAACTATTTGTTACGGATTTGTGGAATGTGATATCAAGCCACCAGAAACGTCACCTTCTCACTTCTACGGACACGCTAACACAGCAATGTCCAACGAACTGGGCAAATACAAGGCAACGCAATACGAGTGTATGCAGCTTTGTCGAAAGGACGCACGTTGCCTAGCTTTTACGTACGCTGCTGATACACACGAGTGCGCGACGTTTGATCGGGATAGCGTCACTGGACCGCAATACATGGAGACGGCATCTGGTGTCTGGTTCTATGACATGCGACGAAAAAGAAAAGATTTTACTCGGGTAAGTTTAAAATGAATTTTTTTTTTACTTTTCAACCCCGGTTCCCAGCAGTCCGAAAAAATTCACTAAAATGAATGGATGCCCAACCCCATGTTTTTGTGTGCTTTTTAAATTTGTAAATCTTACGATTTCCTTGGGATGCTTATAAAGCATGTGAGGCGAAAATGTTAGAATTTGTTTATTGGTTATAGAATTACCTTGGGGCATGCCAAGCAAAGAACAGATGCGTCAACGGAGGCTCGTGTGTCAATGACTGTTCAGAACTGGAATACACCTGTGTATGTCCAACATATTTTTACGGGAAGTTTTGTGAAAACAGTAAGTACAGTCTGTAGTCTTCTCTTGCCTAAAACTCTGGCTACACTATCAAACTAGTTTGACAAAAAAAAGTGTGATGTGCTCAAATATGATAGTGATATACCCAAATATGGTAGTGATATGATATCATAATGGCCATATATGGCTTTATGATTTTAAATTTTATATAGCGCAAAATACAAATAGTCTCTATGCGCTGTTTAGCACAAGTGTGAAAATAAAAAAAAATGTTGATGTAAAATAAACCACGAAATAGCCTAAAAACCGAATAAATTGACCAAGACAACAGAAAAAGTTCGAAAACGGAATCTCACATCATCCACACTGGTAATGTGATATGGGCATATCACATTTTTTTTGCATAAAGTTTTATAGTGTAGACAGAGCTTAAAACCTGTTTTCTACTAGGCGAATTTAGTCACGTGTATTTAATCTTTTTCGCAGAGAAATATCGCGCTCCCCTTTTCTAGTAGACGCTTCTTTCCGCGTGAATAAACAGAATACAGGCTTAAATATGGAACGCCTCCTCTGCCTTCAGTTCACATTTATCATGCAGTACACACCAATGGTCATGCAGTACACACCAATGGGCATGCAGTACACACCAATCGTCATGCAGTACACACCAATCGTCATGCAGTACACACCAATCGTCATGCAGTACACACCAATCGTCATGCAGTACACACCAAACATCATGCAGTACACACCAAACGACATGCAGTACACACCAATCGTCATGCAGTACACACCAATCGTCATGCAGTACACACCAATCGTCATGCAGTCAAATATTGCGTAATCTATACCGCCACCTATCGACAAAATCGAATATCAGGTGACGTTTATTAGACGGCTGTAAAACTAAGGCTATACAAATTTTATACTACAGCAACTCACGCTGTCTACTACTACACCGCACATGCTTTACGTCCTATATATTCCAAGATTTCTTTAATAGTTTTTTCAAGCCATTTTAGTTATAAAGCACGTGCGATGTAGTAGTAGACAGCGAGTTGCTGTAGTATAATGTTTGAATAGCCTTAGTTTTACAGCCGTCTAATAAACGTCACGTGATATTCGATTTTGTCGATAGGTGGCGGTATAAATTATGCAATATTTGACTGCATGACGATTGGTGTGTACTGCATGACGATTGGTGTGTACTGCATGACGATTGGTGCGTACTACATGACGATTGGTGTGTACTGCGTGATGTTTGGTGTGTACTGCATGATGTTTGGTGTGTACTGCATGATGTTTGGTGTGTACTGCGGTTCTAGGACACCTACCCCCTAGACAGTTACCCCCCGGATGTTTACCACCCGGACAACTACCCCCTTAGGACAACTACCCCCCGGACAACTACCCCCGGACAACTACCCCCCGGACAACTACCCCCTTAGGACAACTACCCCCTTAGGATAACAACCCCCCGGACAACTACCCCCCGGACAACCACCCCCTTAGGACAACTACCCACTTAGGATAACTACCCCCCCCCCCCCCCCCCCAATCCAAAAGTAGACAAATATATAGGACCGGTTTCTGTAAAAATGAAATCATCTGTTTTTAACGGGTGTTTCGAAACTAGAGACCCGAGACCAGAGACCTGACACGAGACCCAATACGAAAAGGGAGACCTATATTTGGGTCTCCCTTTTCGTATATTAGGGTCTCCCTTTTCGTATAGTGTGGTCTCTCTTTTCGTATAGTGGGGTCTCCCTTTTCTTATAGTGGGTCTCCCTTTTCGTATATTTAGGTCTCTCATTTCGTATATTTGGGTCTCCCTTTTCATATATTTGGTCTCCCTTTTCGTATATTTAGGTCTCCCTTTTCGTATATTAGGGTCTCTCTTTTCGTATAGTGGGGTCTCCCTTTTCGTATAGTGGGGTCTCCCTTTTCGTACGTGGGTCTCCCTTTTCGTATATTTAGGTCTCCCTTTTCGTATTGGGTCTCGGGTCTCTGGTCTCGGGTCTCTAGTTTCGAAACACCCGTTTTTAACCGATTATTCTGTTTAACAGCACGCTAGACCCTAGATGTGCTAGATTTAAAGTACCGTATTTATTGAAAAAACGGCCTGGGCTGTTTATTGTTCAGGTGGTTTTTAGGTGGACATTTATTGGAAGAAAGTTGTTTATTCAATGGGAGGGGGTATAATCTAATGGAAATAGACGCCGATTATTCCATATGATGTGTCATGGGAGTGACATGGTCACCGTTTATTTGAGGGGAATTTATTTAAAGATCGCCGTTTATTCGGTGAGTGAACATTGAGGTCAAATATCAAAAGTGATATTATTCTTCAAGTGTACAAAAATACAAATGACAAATTTGAGACAAAAATTAATTCTTTTAAGACCAGTGGTTATCGAAGCATTGTCCTGACGCAAAAATTATTATTATTATTAGCGAACCCAGTCTTTACAGTAAATACAGGGAGTACTATTATAATACGTTCGACTATCCTATGATCATGTGTGACAATCTTCAGTTTATACCAGGCTATATTTATGTTCAATCTTTTACTTTTGTTTACAATAATGAATAGTTTTTCGTCAAAGTAACGAATTAAAATATAGTTATTAATTCCTATTATACGCTGTTGTTGCAGAGTCAGGTTGTTGAATGGTCTGGGTGGTAGTTGTCCGTTCGGGGGGTAGTTGTTCTAAAGGGATAGTTTTCTGGGTGGTAGTTGTCCAGGGGTTAGTTGTCCTACGGAGGTAGTTGTCCTAAAAGATTATTTGCCCTCGGAGTATTGTCCAGGTCCAGGAGGTAGTTGTCCTACGGGGAGTATTGTGTCAGAGGCAGTTGTCCGCAGGATAATTACCCGGGGGGGGGGGAATTCTCCGGGGGTAATTGTCAGGGGTTAATTGTTCCTAGGGGGTAATTGTCCGGGGGTAGTTGTCCAGGGGTTAGTTGTCCTACGGAGGTAGTTGTCCTAAAAGATTATTTGCCCTCGGAGTATTGTCCAGGAAGTAGTTGTCCTACGGGGAGTATTGTGTCAGAGGTAGTTGTCGGGGTAATTACCCGGGGGGGGGGTAATTGTCCGGGGGGGTAATTGTCCGGGGGGTAATTGTCCGGGGGGTAATTGTTCCTAGGGGGTAATTGTCCGGGGGGTAGTTGTCCAGGGGGTAGTTGTCCTAAGGGGGTAGTTGTCCTAAGGGGGTAGTTGTCCGGGGGGTATTTGTCCGGGGGGTAGTTGTCCTAAAGGGGTAGTTGTCCTAAGGTGGTAGTGGTCCAGGTGGTGGTTGTCCGGGGGGTAGTTTTCCGGGAGGTAAATGTCCAGGGGGTGAATATCCGGATACGCCTAACTGCATGATGTTTGGTGTGTACTGCATGACGATTGGTGTGTACTGCATGACCATTGGTGGTGTGTACTGCATGACGATTGGTGTGTACTGCATGACGATTGGTGTGTACTGCATGATAAATGTGAACTGAAGGCAGAGAAGGCGTTCCATACTTAATTGGTACACCATGGTACACACCATGATGTTTGGTGTGTACTGCATGACGATTGGTGTGTACTGCATGACCATTGGTGTGTACTGCATGACCATTTGTGTGTACTGCATGACGATCGGTGTGTACTGCATGACGATTGGTGTGTACTGCATGATAAATGTGAACTGAAGGCAGAGAAGGCGTTCCATAGTTATGCACCAAACAGAAAATGGTGAATTTAGACTCTAGCTATCATCTTGTGTATTTAATTTACAGTTGATTATGCAGACTATTCTTATTTCGGCCATGTATAATTTGAGCAGTGTTAAACTGACACTTTAGCTTGAATCTTTCAGAATTTATCCATGACTATGAGTTTAAATCAAACATTGTTGGTATATCATCAGCAAGCAATGCGGCGTTTACATACAAGAACAAACATTATCTCGTGATTGGAGGATAGTAAGTATTTTGAACTTTGAATACAGGGATAAATTGACAACCAAAACAAAGACGAAAGTCATGCTTTATTAAACTATAACTTGTATACTGTGTAACTTACCTATATTGTCCTTTTTTTATATTTCAGTGACAGTGCTTGTGGAACTCCAATATACAGATACAACAATACTAATAAACTGTATGAACATTACCAAGATTTGACTGGAACAAGTGATGTACAAAAAGTTGAGAATTTAAAAATAAATGAACAACTCTATATTTTGTTTGTTGCAAACAGCAGAATAGTTTACGTCTACACATTTAACTCACAAACAGGTAAGGGTCTGGTATTGATTGATATTGATTGATTGATTGATTGATTGATTGATTGGTTGATTGATTGATTGATTGATGTTGATTAATTGATTGTCCTGTCTGTCTCGATTTCTTGATATTTACTTGCTGTATGATGTTTTCTCTTGATCAATTGATATTGATTGATTTATATTGATTGATTGGTATTGAGTGATATTGATTGATTTATATTAATTGATGTTGATTAATTTGATTGTCCTGTCCGTCTCGATTTCTTGATTTTTACTTGCTGTATGATGTTTTGCTCTCCCATCCACTTTCTCGTTGTTCTGTTCTCAAATATCCATCTTCACACACTCCTTTAATTTCTGTTCTATAAAAATAGTTTTATTTGTTTTAGGTTTTTTCGAACAACATCAAGCGATGGCAACACAAGGTGCATGTGATGTATCGTATTTAGAATTGACTACAAATCATTATTTACTTGTGACTAACGGAACATCATACGAAGTGAACTCAACGGTGTATAAATGGAATTTTACCAGTAACCTATTCGTGGAGTATGCTCAGCTACCAAGTCATGGGTCTCTGAGTGGTAAACTATTCTCAGTCGATGGTATAATGTACGCGGCAATAGCATCTTTAAATGTAACAGCAGCAGCAGCTCCAGAGGTTTGGAAAATAAAAGAAAACTGTAAGTGATATGAAGTTAATGATTTGATTTCTTTTCAGTTACAAATTCAAAATAACTGTTATTGTCCAATTACATACACAATACATACAATTGGAAATGTGTCGTTTGATACACTACATACATAACAATTATAAAATTATATAGAGTTATACTGTACATCCTTCACACAAAATTTGTTACAACAAAAAAATAAAAAGAGCACACGTAACTTAAACTAAAACTTAATATATACATTACATTACATTATAATATAATGTACCTCATTTACGGTAACCAAATATCTAGCTTGTCTCTAATTTGTGGATGTTGTATGTATAGGGGAAGGTGGGGGTAGTGGTGTAGTGGGGCATACAGATTGGCGGCGTATGGTATAAACACGCGAGACAATTGATATCTCCCCACGGGAGTTAGGTAGGTAAGGTATAGGTACGTCATATATCAGAGAATAATGGCAATTTATCGATTTAGATACGGGATATAAGTTGGGTTTTTTTTTCACGCCGCGGCTTTAGCCAGCTATATTTCCAGAAGGCATAATCATTCAGAAGCTTTATCAACGCGGAAGCTATATCTACGGCTTACAGTT
The DNA here is from genome assembly GCF_964355755.1 of Antedon mediterranea. Classification (NCBI taxonomy): domain Eukaryota; kingdom Metazoa; phylum Echinodermata; class Crinoidea; order Comatulida; family Antedonidae; genus Antedon; species Antedon mediterranea. Next base: position 33,923,725 of record NC_092672.1, read on the forward strand.
TTGGAATTTTGTAAACTCGACTAATTTATAGGTCCATTCTGCTTGACCCAAAATACGTCTGGGAAAAGAGAGTCTACGAGGGCTCACGGTTGAACGATTTTGGATTCTCGCCCTTTGATAGGTTAGAACATGGAGAAATAAGTTATTTCTCCATGGTTAGAATCAACACACTGCGAAAGATTTTTTTCACGTTGTTTCTGAGGACTGTCCAACACACGGGAAAATATTAACATTCTTTGATAAGGTTACATAAACTCTCTTTTTTATTTAATAAACACATAATATCATATTTAATTGAATTTTACAATGTTGATATACAAAATATATTACTAAAACCCATAATTGTATGTAATTATTTTATCGAAAAATGGCGTAGTTCATACAATTGCCTACTGAGGGCGCAATTGGTATACTTCGTTCGTGGCTAAAAACGATTATTTTCGGTGATGTTTTGGACCCTATATTTTCGACAACTACAAGTCATTTTTGCCAAATTCTTTCTTTATTATAATATTGATACAAATATTACCAGGCAATGTATGATTTGTTTGAAAAAAAATAACTTTTAATGTTGCATCGTTATATTATAATATATGTGGGTCGGGTCACTAGGGAATGCTCCTACTCTGGAATATACTACATATACTGTAGTTTAGTTTATAATTATATTTTTGTTCTGTACAGTAGGCCAGACTATATCTACACAAAATGTTTACTACTGATTTATAAAAATAATTGATATAATAAATCATTATTTCTGAAGAAAGAATAATAATTAAAACTGTTACGCCAAAAAGGCGAGCGGCGTTTTTCTGTAAGAAATATTTCTTGTTTATAGTTAACACAGATTTCCATAATGGTTTTGATGAATGGACTCAAGAAAATCTTAATACATTGTCAGGGGGTAAGTACGCAAAAGTTGAAAAAATGTTTACAAAATTGGCATTTTTAAAAACTAATTCTATGTTTGATACAATAAAGATATTAAATTAAGTTTCAGTAAAATAATAAAAGCCACAGAACATACATTCTAATGTTGTTTATTTCCATGTTTTATAGAGGATTATTTCTGTACTCTGGATTTTTGTAATTTCATTATTGTCTGAAAGCGGACGACCAAATTATTAAACTTCGGTTCATTAGTGTACGAAAAAAAGTTTTTTTTCTTTTAGTTAAAATAGATTTTCAGCTAGGTTTTGATGACTGGACTCAAAAATATTATGATGAGTTTGATTGGACACGGCGTCATGGTTCTACGACATCAACAAGTACTGGGCCATCAAACGGTCATTCGGGGTATATATGTAAGTTTGTAGTTGGGATTGGGGTTATTAATAATTCTATTTTTGGTAAACTGCTGGACTAAATTTCCGCATATATCAAAATGCCATACAATATCAAATTATTCATTCATTCATTTTCTTTATTTCGGATAGTAAATCCATATACAAATCATACAAAAAAAGACAAAAGAGAAAACATTTTACCAATATAAGCAATTTCCACATTATTGATAATTTTATAAAACCGTTGGAATTTTAAACTAAATTTTGGATCATTTAAAAAGGACATTCAATATCAAATCAAGTGTTGTTTTTTTGTTTATTTCTACATATAGCTGATTATTATGTTTATATTGAAACATCAAATCCAATAACTGAAGGGATGTCAGCTCGCCTTAGAAGTCCATTGCTATCAAACAGCCAAAGTACTGTATCTTTATCATTCTACTATCACATGTACGGAGCTACTATTGGAACACTCAACGTTTACAGAACGTCGAACTTGGGAGACGAACTGTTATGGACAAGAAGTGGTAACCAAGAAAATGTATGGCGTTATTCTGGTGCAATACAATTTACATACAATGGTTATGGAAACAACTACATTGTGTTTGAAGCAATTAGGGGAAGTTACTTTACTGGTGACATTGCAATTGATGACATTCAATATAATGGTGGTATGTAACTTTAAATGTTGTGATGAATTTTTTGTTTAAGATTATGGAATTGCAGTACATGTTATACTAAGGAACATATTACAAAATCAAAATAATAATATAAAAAAAATAATAATCCGGATCTGTTCTTTTGTAACTGATTTCCCCTGATACAGGTCCTCGGTCGTCGAATAAAATGTTATTTAACCAGCCTTTCAACTAATAATAGTTTCAGTTGACTAACAATAGAACAGCAACGCCAAAAACAATGGTAATTTGTATTTGCACATAAAATAAAAGCATTGTATAGCGACTCTAAAAGTAATAGTATTTCATATTGCAGAATGAAACCAGAAAACTAGATCTTGAGAAAATTTAGATATCTAAACACTCTAATTTTCCTTTCTAACCCTCTTCCTCTAATGTAGGACCAGTAGTCGGAATCGGAAAACCAATTTCTGATAAAGGATCAGATTTCACATTTTTTACGAACAAAGTATTGTTATTGTTTTAGCTCTAACAAATTTTGAGACTGGTTTTAATGGTTGGACTCAAAGATATCATTGGACACGAAAATATGGTTCTACGCCAGCAGTAAACACTGGACCAGCAAACGGCCATTCAGGGAATACAAGTACGTTTAATTATATAGGTTTATATAATGTGGGTATATTATTTATATATACAGTTGAATATTAGACTGCTGCAAAATCAAAAAGCCATAGATAATAATAAATAATAATTTGTTTGCATATAGATGATTATTATGCTTACATTCAAATAACATCTGTAAGTTATGATAGGCCAGCCCGCCTAAGTAGTCCATTGCTACCACCAGGCCAACGTGTATCGTTATCATTCTTTTACCACATGTACGGAGCTACTATTGGAACACTCAACGTTTACAGAACGTCAAATTTGGGGGACGATCTGTTATGGACAAGAAGTGGTAACCAAGGAGATTCATGGCGTAATGCTGTAGTACAATTTGAGAAAACTGGTGATGGAGACAACTACATTGCGTTTGAAGCAAGTAAAGAAAGTGACGGCACTGGTGACATTGCCATTGTTGACATTGCAATTGATGACATTCAATATTGCTGCAGTAGTATGTATACTTTAAAATGTTGTTAGTTAGGATTAATTATACAGTACTGTTAGGCCTAGCTATCCTGCATACTACACCGTAATCATCACTCTAGTTTATGCTTTTATCACCTTTTTTTATCGATCACTAGACGAATCGGACGCTTTTTGGCCAACTGGAATCGAGACATTCACAAATGATGGTGATACTTACTTAGTAGCTGTGAATCCATTGGAATGTGCACATACCATAACAGTGTATAGATGGGACAAGTCTTCTGAAGAATTTCAAATTCATCAACGTATTCCTGTGGAACATTGTCCCACGAAATCTACCATTTTCAAGGTAAGTAGGCCTACCACCCCTGTGAATCAGCCTCCTCTTTTTCACACTAATACAAAATTACAGGGTAATAAAAATTAGATTGAAATACTGAAAAAATGACCAAAATAAGTCAATGTTTTTTCTGTTGAAATGTCTGACGTAAAAAGGTTTAAAACGTGTGGTCTCAAATTGGTGATCTTTGTGACTTTTTGCATTTTTTTTCTAAATCTGTAGTATGTATTATATTATGTACTATGTATAATGAAGATGTTCTCTATATTTACAGGTTGGCGGAGAAGTGTTTATGATAATAACCACAAGCAGAACGGAATCACGTGATGCTTATGACGATCTTGAACTCTATACTACGTCATCACCAATTTTTAAATTAGAAGGGAGTATGTTCGTAAATTACGGAGCCATACCATCACACGAATGTTATGATATAACATTTTTTGAGCGAGATGGGGAGTACTTTTTGGGTCAGTCGAACCAACGAAATGTTAGTGGTGGCATAACTAATCCAAGCTTCAACATGTACCAATGGGTGTAGTTGTACATCATGCAAGTCGTGCATATAGAATGAACTTAAAACGCTCACTGCTATTTTAGAAGACTCTGCTTTGGTATTTGAAATTTTACCCATTTAATAATTTAGGCATATTATTGGAAACAAATTCAACATTACCCAACTTTTCGACTTTACCTAATGAATAATTCATTATTGGTGACTTTACAGCTTGACCTAATAATACCTTCAAATTATTACCCCAATTACTTTTGGGATCATACTCCCAATGTTGCAGCCAGTAATCAGCGCAGTTTGTTTTGACCTATACCAGGTACCCATTTGTACACATGGGTGAAGAGAGGCAAATTAAAGTATTGTGCCTCAAATTCAAGCAATGCGACGAGCTTTGGATTCGAACCCATGATCAATAGTCCAACGCCACACGCCGTCAAGAATTCAATATTTCGAACTTTTCGGCATTCACCTAAAATAATTCGTTTTTTTAACTTTCCGGCATTACCTAAAGAATAAAATTATTCCTTATTTGAATTCCTCTCAGTATTATCTAATGAAGAATTCACTATTTATGCCTAATTCTGCAGGATACCGTCGGGAACTATGACATTAAAACAACTTATTTTTTAAAGTATCGCGCGCACGAGCTTACGACGACGATTGGAAAACAAATTGACGTAATGTGTAACATAAAGCAAAATGACCATAGTCGATTCCAACACAATGCTTAAACAATATTGTATTATGTTTCTGAATTGTATGCGTATACGTTATTTCATGTATATATGGATAATAAGTAAGTATAGCAAGTATAAGTATTAGTGCATCATTAATAGAAAACAGATAATTTATTGTTGATTGTTGATAATTGTCTTGCGGCGTAACACAGAGCCCTGAGGCCCCGGGTTTAGGAAGCCTTAGCGGCCTCCAACGATGTGAGACCTCGAGCGTTTTGAGCCTTTTTCGACATATTTTAATGCCTGCTGTTTTTTCCTCCGGGCACTGCTCAGGGGCCCCTAGGGTCCAGCGGGCGCTCATAGCCGTTACGCCACTGGGTCTTGTTATTAGTTCGTGGGCATTTTAGAAGAAAGTTGTAACAGAGTATTATGTATGTGCCACTATTTAGTTTTTGTTTTCTTCGTTCATATTGCGTTGTTTAGGCTTGTCCAACGCAAGGACGACGTAGTGCAACGCAAATCATTCTTAATTGACAAATCACACTCGATGACTATTCCAACTGTGTGCCGCTTGCCATTGGTAAACTCGCTTGGTGCGTTGTCATGCTAGTCGTACGCATTGCGTCCAAAAAGGAAAAACAAAGCTTTATTCAATTTTCTCGCGACGGTTACTGCATAATTTAAGCCAATTTTCAGATTCGATTTATTAAGTAATTCATACATAGTATAATGATAATTGTTTTCTTGGCAGAAAAACACAAGCAAAACAATACATACAATATTTAAATTTATTATCAACATGGAACCTAACAACTGATCAAGCAATATAAAATACAACAGACCTAATGGCCTATCTTTGGAACTCATTGTTGTGTAGTCTAATAGCGCTAGGTAAGAATGAAAATTTATGTCTATTTGTTTTAACTGGAATTGTTGGTAATCTTCTAGTTGACGTGCATTGCCTTAGTTTATTGCGACTGTCTGCCGAATATTATTTACCGTACAGCTATATTTAGGTTGTATGTGTTTACATTACTTTCTTTAATTTCCGTTGCGACGGTTACCGCATTATTATTTATTTATGCCAATATTTAGTTTTTGTATTTATTAATATGTCTAAATTGGCGTTGGTAACCGTATCTTATTTACTCTTTAGTTCCGTTCACATCATTTTTTTTTTTTGGCAAGCCTGTGGCTTGTTTATATTAAAAGAATATTAAATATTTTTTTGTAAACGCATAATTAATAGTGGAATATATATTAAACATAGAATATTGATATTACAAAGCACGTCGTCTCCGTTAGTTTTTATTTTGTTAAGAAAAAAGTATAAAAGAGTTGGAAGTGAACGTCTGCCTGAGTCGACTGTGTGCGTGTGATAAACGGATTGAAGATCGAAAACGTTCTATTTTCAAGCCTACGCCCTATTTAACAAAACGAATGACACATTATCGTTATACCGTAAAACCTCGAAATGAAGGGTTCTTCTTAACTTTTTAGCACTCTTTTTAGGTGGACTTCTTATTAAGGCATCTTTTCGAGATTGGCTTTTTTTCGAGAATTTTTCAAACTAAAGACATTACCTGCCAATTTAAGCCTATTTGTGATTAAAAAAAAAGATTACAATTTTAACCTGTAAAATTAATGTTGGCCTACGATAGTTATCTCGATCAATACATTTATTATATCTGGATCACAGTTATTTAAGGCATTATTCACCTCTTTCTACATTCGAATAGTCTATCTCGAAAAAAAGAAGCCCCGTGGGCCGACTTGATTCAGAAAAGGCTTCTTTTTACAGACACCAAAGATCGAGAGGGGTGGGCTTCTTTCGAAAAGAAGCCCAATGGAATTCCTTTTGAGGTACCGTAAATCTTCTAATTGCAACCCTGCGTTATTATTCTTTGATTGTTTTTTAGGATGGGTTTGGCCTACTATTAGAAGGAGGTTACGGTACTATTAGGCCTACTAATCTTAAATTGGCACCTGAAAATAGTAGGCCTAACCCACCCCCAACTTTTCCGGTCAGCAACTCATAGTAAAATAATAAAACAGTACAAATAAACAAATTTGGTTGAACTCTAACTTTATTTTATAACTCAAAAACACTCAATCCTCCCTCACTCCCGAGATCAACATGCATTATTTCCTTATTTTCAAAATACGGCTGCATCATAAGTTTTTGTGACTCTAATAGTAAGAGTAGTTGGTAATTATTATAGATTGACTTATTAGAAGGGGGTTACTATTAGAGTGTAGGTTGGTATTAGAAGATTTACGGTATTACAGTTAGGGCCTACTGTATTTCATTTATTATGTTTATTAGAAAAGTAAAAAAGTTGGTGGCGCTTTATCAAAAACAATTCAGCTTTACAATTATTGGGTACACACATTCATTTTGTTTTCTGGCAACACATCAAGAACAACAATGGCGCTGTCCAGAGGTACGCTGCCCGGTGTTTAATCTAGATTATTTTCTTAATTTGTTTGCGTTTTATAATGTACACAACGTTGTTTTTTGTGTCTAGGGCATTATATCAGCCAAGTATATCAGCCAAGTATATCAGCCTATAGCCTAGGCTACTTAGTTAGTAGGCCTCCTAGCTAGGGCCAGGCTAGTAGTAGTAGCCTAGTAGTAGTCCTAGGCCGTGTCTACTAGCTAGGCCTAGCTAGAATAGATAGATAGGGAGGGAGGGAGGGAGAGAAGAGTTGACGGCGCTACTGCTCTTTCTAGCGGCATATGACCGGTTGGGCCGGTGATTTCTATGAAACGCCCAGTGCGTATTAAGTGCTCATGGGAAAGGAAAAGGAAATTAGTTTATCGTAATTTTTAATTGTTTTTTTTAATCTTTCGAGTTAAAGTTCAGTGTCTCTCTCTACTACTAGTCTTATTAATTATTAGCCTAATAATAAAAAGACTAGAGAGACACTGAACTTTAACTCGAAAGATTGAAAATTAATAATTAGGACTAACTGTCTAGTAACAAGTATACTATATATTATGAAGTTAAATAAACATTATTTTTTATTTACTAATGATTTAATATCATTTTTTATTTTACAGTCAATGTTAATAAATATACAAAATATTTTACTAAATTATGTAATTATTTTATTTAAAATGTCGTAGTTCATACAATTGGCTGAGGGGATAACTTGTTTTACATCCTGGCTAAAAACTATCATTTTCTGCAATGTTTTAGACCGTGTATTTCGGAAACTACAATTCACATTTTCATAATTTCTTTAATTGTAATACATTAATAAAACTATATTAAAAACTGTGATATTAACTTTTGAATATACATAACTATAAAGCCTATCCCTAATATAAATGGAACTTATTAGAAGAAACCAGCACCACCGGCATCAGAATAGCATTTGGCGTTTCATAGAAAATAATGTTTTTCTCAACTTGGCCTAATCCCTTACTAGCTAGCCTAGTAGTAGCAGCCTAGAGTGATGACCTAGTTAGGCACCTACTGTGTAACATTAACATCAGCAGACAGGTATGACTGGTGGAGAAGTAGACAATGATTTGATTTGAATTTATTAGGAAAATCATCAGAAATTACTGACATTACAAATAATACATTTATAATTATAAAAGATTTTCCAGGATAGCTCAAAAAGCTTATTAGCAATGAATGATTCACGCACACACGGTTCTGTAATCTGTAAAAAAAAAATGTAAATAGGGCTTAGTCGATGATATCTCGATGATGATATCGGCTATGTTTAAAATCAATCTTTTATTTTGTTTGTAATAAAATACATTTGCCACCCAAACGTCTTGCAGGTATATTTGTTGTAGCTGCCAAACGAACTCCATTCGGTACTTTTGGAGGAAAGTTAAAAGGTCACACTGGAACTGACCTCTGTGAGGTCGCAGCAAAGGCAGCTCTTGTTTCTGCTGGCATAAAACCAGAATGGATTGACTCAACAGTTGTAGGCAATGTTGCGCAAGTACGTACACATACTATATACAGTGTTATAACCCTAAGAACTACTAGGAATTCTTTTTTTAAAAAGCTCTTAAAATCTCTAATGTTATATTTCCAAATTTTGGTAAAAGCATAAAGCAATGCTAAAGGGTTTGTTTTATTTAATGTCTTTAGGCATACCAATAGGAAATGAATCACTGTCCTATCAGATAGGTGGTAATCCCTCTGATACAGCGGCTATTTTGTGAACCAGTTCACTGGGGTAACCCCCTACTCTTCTCGAATAATGAACTGGGTTCTAAGTGCACACAGGTTAAGAAATAAATAAAAAACAAAGGAATACAAATTCCTTGTTTATAAATCTGTGTTAAATTAAAATATAAAGAAGTGGCATAAAAGTATACTACATTCTGAACAACATTTTTTATTTTACATAAATTTAATGTTTACAATTTCAATGTAGTTTGAACAAAACAGTACAAAATTTGATATTTTACACATGAATCTTTGAAAATGAATAATTTTTACAGACTGCTCCAGATGCAGCCTACGTATCGCGGCATGTTGCACTCAGATGCGGTGTACCAGACTCAAAACCTGCCTATACTGTCAACAGACTCTGTGGATCTGGATTTCAGTCGGTAGTGAATGGAGCTCAGGTGAGGCATCTAAAAATTCCTGATCAGTATATTTTTTTTTTTTTTTTTTAGTTTTTATATATTTAGGCAAATTGCCAAGGATAACCATAAGCGAATTCATTCAATATCCTTCTTAAATGTGGCAATCCTGTTCACAAGACAAACAAATACACAAGATGCTCTACATAAACAAAGTCTTATTACATGTCTTTGGGAGTGGCGTTGTAATTTTTCATTACAAAAAATCCTGACATATGAATTGAACCAATATCCTTCTTAAAGGGCAATCCTGTTCACAAGACAAACATATACACAAGATGCTCTACATAAACAAAGTCTTATTACAAGTCTTTGAGAGTGGAGTTTTAATTTTTCATTACAAAACAATCCTGACATATATGACGTGAACCCAGATCCCTTGGATTAGTAGCTAAGCATCATAACCACTAACTCCACAACTCCACTCCAGCCACATCATAAACAAGCTCTGTCTACACTATCAAACTAGTTTGGCAAAGTAAGTGTGATGTGCCCAAATATGGTAATTATATGGCCAGATATGGTAGTGATATGATGTCATCATGTCCATTACATGGGCACATCACGTTTTGTTGTCACATAATTAAATTCATTTATTTGTAATTTTACTTTCTCTGGACCAGAGATTATGAAATATTTTGAATAAAGTTTGATAGTGTAAACAGAGCTTAAAGCTCAGGTACAGGCATGAATTTTAAATATAATATTTGGTTAATTGTACATAAATCAAATATTTGTAACAGAAATCGAGACGAAAAAACATGAATTTTCCTTAATATGGTCAAATACAAAATTTGGCAAAATTCTTCCATAAAAACCAGGAAGACTTTTTTTCAGTAGTTAGGTAGTTAACCTAATGTAATAACATGTCTGGTGACTCCCTAGACGGTGAAAAAAGATGGTTGATATACGGTGGATAATTTTTGCTATAGCATGAAAATAAAAATCTGAAGTTGAATAAAAATATCAGAAATGTAATATTCAAGTTATATTACCTATATTTAGTCATCTGATAACATTTTTTACCACACCTTTTATTTTTCATAGCTTTTACTCTGTAATTTGAACTATTCCCCCACTGATAAGAAAGTGCTTATTTTCAACAAGCTCGTGTAACACAAATAAAATCTCAAAAATTATGAAACATAGGGGAAACTATAGATCGATAATTATTGGAATGTATGATCAATATAAATTTTTTGCCCGTACCTGTCCTTTAAATAAACACAATCGCCATGTAAACTGTCTGTGTATATTGTATGTGTGTACAATGAATTGAAGGGGTCTTTGTGTAATGTTTCTAGAGTGGTTTTAGGATAGATATTTATTATATTTTATAACGGGTGGCCATGACCTTAAGATTCTTTGCAATCTTATTTTGGTGACCTACCAGACACTGTATTACTACTTATATACTTATATCTTATTATTTGTCTTACTTTGTATTAATGTGTGTGGTAAACAAATAAAACAAACAAACTGTTTGTTTTTACACGTGTTGCACATCTAGATAAAGTTAAGATGCTGTGGTTTTTTGTTTTTTTTTCTGGATTATATTTTTGTGTGACTTGTAGGAAATCCAATGTGGAGAGGCTGAAGTTGTCTTAACAGGTGGTACTGAGAACATGAGTCAGGCTCCCTACACCTTGAGAGATGCACGCTTTGGGACAAGGCTTGGAGTAGATCTCAAGGTAAACACGTTTTACTGTTAAAATACTGCATTTGAATGCTTATTGTTTGTTAAAACAAAAAACAAAAAAGTGTTTTATTCATATGAAATAATTTCACACTTGGATATAGATTCATTTGAAGAAAATCTAAAACTTAACAATTGTCACAAATTCATTCAATTCAATTTATTCTTTATTTAAAAAAAGTGCATTAGAAAAAGTTGGTTTAGAAAATTCTGCAGAAAGGTGACACCTGCCTCCAGATCCGACTGGTCTAATTGTACATGCACTGACAATTTATTTAATACTCATAATAAATTCAGAATTTTTTGGAAAATCAGATATTAGGGAGCAGCATATTGTGTTGTTAGTCGTCGCATGTGACGAACTGTATTGAGTAACCAAGTTTGCATGATGAATTAATATGACTTATTCTAGACATATTGTCAGAAATCTAAAGCTACCTAAATTTTAGGAATGTATATGAAATGGGGATATCAGCTAACGAAGTGTGACATTTTCATTATCGTATTCGTAGCATTGCGAAAACCTCCCTAACGTCAATAATTTACCCTTATTTCCAGCTTGAAGATTCTTTATGGGCGACTTTGACGGACATGCATATCAAAACGCCAATGGGAATAACGGCAGAAACGCTAGGAAAAAAATATAACGTATCACGGCAGGATTGCGATGAATTTTCTCTCAAATCACAGCAACGATGGAAAGCAGGTCTAGTACAGGATTTTTATTTTTTTTTTTTTCTCATTTTTTATTTATACTATGTTGTAAATAAATACAGTAGACAAAGCAGAGACGTAAGCGCAACATAATATGGATTATTATTGACACTTGCCACTTTCTTGCGTTGCGCTTACGTCCTTGCGTTATAATATATTGAGCTCTGATATATCTCTATATAAAGCTTTGTCTACACTATCAAACTTTATATGATAACACAATTTGATGTGCCAATATATGGACATGAGGATGTAAATCATATCACTACCATACTTGGCCACATCACACTTTTTTTATTATTATTTCTTTAATCAGCTCAAGATGCTGGTAGATTTATTGATGAAATGGCACCAATTGAAATGATGATTAAGAAGAAAACGATTGTCATGGACACGGATGAACACCCACGTCCAGAGAGTACGATAGAGAGCTTAACGAAATTACCACCGGTTTTTATGAAAGATGGCTTGGTGTCAGCTGGAAATGCATCGGTAGGTTCACTTTACAAACATCTGAGTAAATAAGCATTCTAAAATATTACTTTTGTTATATTGTATACAGTAGAACCAAAGATAGGTAACTGGGTGAAACGTTTGTAATCCATGGACGCCATTCTGGCAGACAAATTTGAACCAGAATAAAGTCGTTGTCAAGGCAATATCGTACGATGTTTTGGTCAAAGAACGAAGTTTTCTAACCAAGCATGTCAATGTAAACACACAGAATTAATCTGAAAGTGTCCAGATCCCAAAGAAACTTTTATTTTACTTTGTTTACATAATTTTTTCCCTTTTCCATGAATCAACCCTCAAGATGGTTAACCACAGATACTTCGAGGCGGACCGCAAAATTTAAACCATTTACATTCAAATCACAATAATTACCTGTCCGCCCGAATGGCGTCCATGGATTTACTGGGCGCGTAGTGTTATAAGATAGGGGCTTGGCAACAGTTACCTAATACATCTGGGACCAACAAAGTGTCTGTTTAATAGACAGGTCCTCTGAATAAATTCTCCCGTTAATAAAGGCTTGGCCGTAGTGTTAAAACATATACAGTATTTCTTATCATTCATTATGGAAGTGTCCCCTTAATAGGTAGGTCCCAAGGAATGGATAGTACCGTAATTTCATATGTTACTTGAGTGCTCTTACTGTAGGTGAGCTTTTTTAATGAAAATGAGAAACATTTTTTTTATTGATACAGGCAATTCATTAGAAAGGTCATAGGTTATATTGTCATGAATTTCAATACTTTTGTACATGTAGGGAATTTCAGATGGTGCTGGAGTTGTCATATTAGCCAGTGAGGATGCTGTTAAAAAGTACAACCTGACGCCTCTAGCCCGTCTAGTAAGCTACCATGTGTCTGGATGTGATCCAAGTATCATGGGCATTGGACCTGCCCCAGCTGCTCGTCGAGCTCTGGAGAAAGCAGGCCTAGCTGTTGGTGATATGGACCTGTGTGAGGTTAATGAAGCTTTTGCTGCTCAATATCTTGCAGTTGAGAAAGAGCTAGGCCTAGATCCTGATAAGACAAACACTAATGGTGGTGCGATTGCTTTAGGCCACCCAGTTGGTGCATCAGGGAGCAGAATAACAGCTCATTTGACTCATGAAATCAGGTAAATTATCAAATCATAGGCCTAAAGGTCACAAAATCATAGGCCTAAAAGTCACAAAATCATCGGTGCGGCATTAAAAAAAACATTTTCGCAAGTTATGATTGTCAAATTACTATTAGTTATTTTGTTCTTTCCTTTCTCAGCTATATATTTTTTCGGGTGTCTCGGTTAGCGAAAAACATCAAATTTAGTGTACATTTATTATTTTGAACAATTTTTTAATCCATTTTATTTTGGCAGACGCACTGGAGGGCGCTATGCACTAGGATCAGCATGTATTGGCGGTGGACAAGGAATTGCTGTCATTTTAGAAAACCTAAAATAAATCGCAATCTCAAAGAATAAAATATGAAATAATATAAAAATTAAAAATATAAATGATTGGAATAATATACTAAGCAATAAACAGTTTGTGAAAATAATATAGTTTGCTCATTGTTATTTATTAAAAACATATTTCTATAAATATATTCTGACAAACATGTTTACAACGTCATAAAAACCTAATATAAACAAAACAAAAATGTATTTACCTGGCAGTCATAGTGTCTACTAGAATATCAACAGCAATACTGTTTTTTTTTATTAATTTGTTTAATTTTTTTGTGGAGAAATACTTGGAAGACAGTGCAAATATTTAAAAAAAACAAATTAAATTTCTATTATTTATGTGCATTGTGATTGGTCAATGTTGGCATGAGGACAGCCAATACCATTCTGTTATTAAGTTAAGCGCTAACTTTAGAACCCTACTAAATTCTGATTAGGCCAAATAAAATAATTTTGTTAGTTTCACATTTTTACCAATTTGACATATTGAAAAATAATTTTAAATCTTGTACATGAAACGTGGCCTTACCCTATCTGTATTTGAGTATCCTAAATATTTTTTAAAAACTTTTTTGCATCGTATCTGAACTTCTACCCCTTTGTGGGCTTAGGTATATCCACTCAAAGTTAAAACGCAGTACAATTTTATTTATGTTAAAATAGATTTTTATTTTTTATTTATGTAATTCAATATAAATGATTTTTTTTACCTAGCATATTATATAATCATTTAAATAGAAAATTAATTTTATAAAATAATATCATCATAGTTCCTCTTTTGGTTTCGTTTGGCTACCCTTTTTATATTTTGCTGAATTCAAGTCCGCAGGATTTGGCCGTGTTTGACGTTGAGGTTTAGGATTTTCTTGTACGTTCTCTTTCTTTTCCTTCTTGCTGTCTGCCTTCTTGCCCTTTGGCGGGGTTTGTGTATGTTTTGTAGGGATGGTCTCAGCGCATCGGAAACCGAGATTATCAGAGCCAGAGTCCGCAGTGTTACCCATCCTGTAGAAATAAAACTTTGCTTTTAAAAATAGAAACATTGATTGCCAGTTTAAATTGATTTTTTAATTTCATATTCATTTCTTTAAACTGGATGAAGTATAGGACTGTTTTATTAAGGGGCCCAGTACAGGACCATCATCAGAATACCAGGAGGGTTAGTGATATGACCTCATCATGTCCATATATGGGCACATCACATTTTTTGTCACATAAAGTTTGATAGTGTAGACAGAGCTTTACACCATATCTACCTAGTTTAGGGTAAAAAAAACCAGTTTGATGTATGTATATGTTATGTCATAGCCTTGTCTACACTATCAAACTTTATGGAAAAAAACGTAGTGATATGACATCATGTTCATTTTTTGTCACAAAGTTTGATAGTGTAGACAGAGCTTTACACCATATCTACCGAGTTTAGACAACAAAATAGAAAGTGTCATGTATGTATATGTTATGTCATACTTACTTTGTTGTTACACGTGTCATGTGATTAAATGAGCCATCTTTCGTATCTATATAAGATCCACCACGTAAAACGTACTGTTTTTCACCTTGAGAAGGGTAAACGGAAGACGTCCATTCCCATACATTGCCAACCATATCAAACATTCCTAATAATTAGAAATAATTTTATTTGAGAAACAAATATAGAGCTTGTCATGTTCTTTTGACTGCTTTGGCTTTTATACGCCTTCCTTGTAGCACATCACATCACACCCAGTCAGTGTCCTAATTATTTAATTGTGTTCTCTTGTGTTATCAATTTTTAGGTTTCATTATTTGAGAGTTTTTGCTGGTGTTTTCTCTGATAGGGTGCCCTTTATCAGTAGTAAATTGATATATTATTTTCATATTTTTAAATTTATAAAATAGTAGTAATAATTTTTCTATAGAAAACAATACCATAATCATTTTGAGCTGGATATGCGTCCACTGGAGCAACACCATGGTAACCGTCATCCTCACTATTTTCAGATGGAAATTTTCCCTGTAAAATAAAAATAAAAAGTTAATTATATTTTGAACATGATATGGGTACTTTGTCATATTATTATTATTATTTTTTTTTAATGGAGTTATTTGGCTATGTTAGGAGAAATTGCGAAAGACTAGAGCATTGCAAACTGAGCAAGCGTGCTGTTTTTGTTACTACACACCTTTACCAATTTTCTTTACAAACTTTTTGAAGATTTATAGTATTTGGTTTCATCAAAATCTTGCATTCAAAGACAATAAATCCAGTTAATAATGTCATTATTTATTTATTTGTTGCCGTACTTTACCTGCCAAATATTCATCCTGTTCTGTTCAAACCGGTTGCCCCAGGGATACTTCTTTCCCACTAGCCCACCACGGGATGCCACCTCCCACTCCTTCTCTGATGGTAGCCTCCAACCTCTCCACTGGCAGTATGCTTTCGCATCATTGAAGCTGACGTGAACTACAGGATAGTTCAGCCGTGTACTAATGCTAGATTTTTTTCCTTCAGGCTACAAAAAAAAGCATGTTCTGAGATATTTTAGGCCTATTACTGGTAAATTTATAAAGTAAACTGATGCCAATCTGGGCTTGATGGTGATGTACGCTCTGTCTACACTATCAAACTGTGTGTGACAGAACTGATGTGCCCATATATGGACATGATGATATCATACAACTACAATATTTAGGCATATCACTACTGAATTTGAGCGCATCACACTTTTGATAGTATAGAAAAAGGATAGTAAACTAGTTTTGATCGGGTACATAATATTATAGGTGTAGCCCATCGTTTGTCAGTTATTCTCCTATGATCGATCGAAGACCATCGTGCCACCGTCATGAAAACAAATGCAATGTCTACAAAAGACGTAACAGAAAATGATGTAAAATCAGTTAGAACTTAGATGATTTTTATTATTTTTTTATATGTCCATTCAATTACATTTTTTCAACAAATCATTTGTTTACCTGTCTCCAATAGGCATTTGGCACTGGTACCCACCAAGGGACACTCTGAAAATAAAATTTATTTTAAAAATAAACATAAATACTGGGATATTCTCTTTTCAATAATAACATAACAGATAAAACTAAGATGTTTTTTTTTTTAAAGATGTACAAACAATATTGGCTATCAGCTGTTACATTCATTACAACTCAAAACCTTTTCAATCCCAATTCAAAGTTCAATTATATTCAGTACAATTTCTTTCCCGGATATTTGCTGTACATGTAACGATGTAATTTCTAAACTTACTGGTATGCGCTCTTCAATTGTGTTTTTTATTTCTGCTGGTACGAAAGCGTCAAATACAAAGCTCCATTGATAAACCTCTGCCTCAGTTTTAAATTTTTTTGCTCTTACAAATTTTCTGATAGATTGTATAACAAAAAAAATAATATTTTAAATATTAAAGATGTATTGTCCCTTGAAACACAAAAAAATGAAGGTCAAAATATTCTAAATTTAAAGTGGCCATATCAAAGTAATATTAAAGTTATTCACTTTAAGTCAAAAATTTGAGCCAAAAACAACAAGTTTACGTAATTAACAGGTAAATTAGCTTGATTACATTTCATCTGGAAAATCGTCACGAGCGAAAGTAAACAAAGATTTCAAACCATGAGTACGCATTATGCATATGCTAAATTAGGATTGTTTACAACTCGTCACGGTTAAGAAGGTATTTTCACACAGATCATGAGGAAGTTTTATGATTATGCATACAGAGTAGCCAAACAAGCGCGTTTCATTATGGGATATGTTTTGATTGAAAACTTTGACTGGAAGTCAAAGTTATTTTTTTAACAAAAAAACGTCTGTATTTCAGTTAATTTTTTGTTTTTCCGAAAAATTTTTGGTGATAGTTAATAACTATTATGATACTTCAAAATGACCCATCTTTTTTCAAAATCTATTATTTTTTATTTTTTTGGAATTAGTCAAAGGGACAATACATCTTTAAATAAGCAGAATTTTGTATACTATTATCCCAAAATAAATGTTGGATTATTAGTGGAAATAATTCTGGTTTTGCCAGAGTTTCTGGTTTTAGAGAGTTCAGTTTCAGAAGAGTTTAAATAATTAATATTTGTAAAATACGATGGGCCGATTTTTTTTTTTTTAGTTTAAATGATTCTCGACTCTCACACACACATTATAAAAAGTTTTTGAAATAAAATAACATCATTGTTTTCTATGCAAAATAAGTTTGGCGAAAGTAGGAGATTTGTTTTTAAAAAAATATAATTAATTTGGCACAAAATGCATTGACACTGTGAGTCAAAGATGTGGACTAAAGCTCTGTCTACACTATCAAACTTTATGTGACAAAAAAATGTGATGTGCTCATATATGGACATGATGTCATATCAATACCATATTTGGGCATATCACTACCATGTTTGGGCATATCACTACCATGTTGGGTATATCACTACCATATTCAAATTATCCCCAGAAAAACCCTTACCTAAACGCTGCATTTGTTATAGGATATTTGTTTATTTTAAATGGTTTTACTGCCGTTTTTTTCTGGGCGGACTCTCCTGCCTTCTCGTCAACATCTGCCGAGCCTAACAAGAAATCGCCACCAGATATTTGCAACATTTCTTCGTAATGATCATATTCTGGGTCTGAGGACAAAGAATCATTCTCAATCAACTAGTAAGTTATTTAATTTTAATTTAATTTTATTTAATTTTATTTTAATCTAAACTATCATTTAAACAACTATTTATTAAAATGATAATTTATCTGTTTTTTTTTTTATAGTTTACAGTATTTTGTAAATGATTTCCATAAAAAAAATGTAATATTAAAGCTTTGATTTCCTGATTTAAAGCAACTATTTATGTGTTGTGACCAAAAGTTAAATAGCTATATAATGTATATTTCTAGTACAATGACATAATTAATGTTGAACCATTGAATAGATGTTAATTGTTATAGTTCTATGAATTGTTTGCCATTGATTGTAGTATTACATAATCATTATTAGTGTTACACAGTCTGTTTCAGCATTAATACAACCTGTTGCAGTTCAATAGATAAAGACAGCTATTAATTCTTTTGTTTTCATTATAAAAGTTTTGGACTACAGTGAAAAATAATCCTACGTGGCTCTACACTGGTTTTAGTTCTTTTTTTTTTTTACTTTTTTAAATTTTAATGAGTTCCTTTATTTAAAAAGTACAATAAATTGTGTGCCCAATGTGCTCTTTATTTTATTAATAATATTAATTGATTTAAAAATGAAATTGTCTTTGTAGAATAATAGGATTTTATTTAGTAATAATGATGGAATTCACAGAAAATATTAATTTATGTATCATGGTTATGGTATTAATTAATGCACTTGTCAATTGTATGACCCACTATACGACCCCCGGGAGAGGTGCGTCATGGGTGCGTCATTTACAAATAATTACTGACGCAGGGGTGCGTCAAAAGGATTACGGTCGAAGCGGCCGCCAACTAAAGCGGCCGCTAGTTCAATAACGGTAATCTGTATGGAACGCCGTGTGCGCTTTGATTGTCGTTGTTTTGTAATCTTTGATTGTCATTGTTTCGACAGGTTTTCTTTACCTCGGACGTAAATAACAATCTACATTATTAAGTAATTTATTCTCTTTTTTTTACAGATTGAATGTGATACGCGTACGTTCTTTTAAACGAAATGGCGAATCGATGATTACTTATTTTAACTGTTCTAAATGATATACATATGTTTAATAAAGTCTATAAAATACATTGTGGTGTTTATATTGTATATTAATATAATATAATAATAAGCCAATTATTAAGAATTATATTTAAATAAACCAATCAATAAAGTATATCAAAATATATAAATATATTAATAATTAAAAATATTTGTTATTGTATATTAATTAATTAGTAAAGTAACTAGTAGTGTTCGCAATCATAATTTAATTACAATAACATAATGACAGCAATTTATTTAATATCCCTACACTATTTTATTACTTCAGATATTTAAATATTGATCAATTGAAAATGAGTTTTAAATACTAAAATAAGATGAAAGTGTCTGTTTGATACGGTAATTAATTACGCGAATTATTACGCGTGACGGCCAGCAATAGTGCTGCTGCACATTAGGTGCGCGTCCCATGTTGCTTTATTGAAAACACAAACAATGTATTACAATGGAATAACACTTAAATGTATAACACACCCTATTACTAATAATAAAAACCAAGATTCGATAGTACAGTATGTAAATGAGATATAAATATTCGGCAATACCGTACGTAAATTATTATTCATTGCAATACTGTATAAAGATTCGATAGTATGTAAACAAGATATAAATATTCGGCAATACCGTACGTAAATTATTATTGCAATACTGTATAAAACTCGATAGTTAAATGTAAATGAGATATAAATATTCGGCAATAGGGCCTACCGTACGTAAATTATTATTGCAATACTGTATAAAATTCGATAGTTAAATGTAAATGAGATATAAATATTCGGCAATACCGTACGTAAATTATTATTGCAATACTGTATAAAATTCGATAGTATGTAAATGAGATATAAAGATTCGGCAATACCGTACGTAAATTATTATTATTATTGCAATACTGTATAAGGATTCAATAGCATATAAACGAGATATAAAGATTCGGCAATACCGTATACGTAAATTATTATTGCAATACTGTATAAGGATTCAATAGTATGTAAACGAGATATAAAGGTTCGGCAAAATATATTTCGATATATGTATTAGTTAATAGTAAATACAAATAAAATATACATTGATTTATCGGCAGGCAAACTTAATTATTATAGAAATATAAAGATTTGATAGTACATGAGTTGGCTTATATTTATTTAGCTGTAACTCAACTCGCCATAGGCCATGGCGTTGACAACGACAATCAAAGATTAAAGCGCACATGGCGTTCCATACAAATGACAATATTAAACTGGCGGCCGCTTCGACCATACTCCCGTCAAAAAACCTAGATGGTACGTCACATCAATGGACAAGGTGTGTCAATGTCCGTCACTTTACCACCCACCAAATCATAAACAACATGGTAACAGTGCGTCAAAATGGGTGCGTCATGGTCACCTAAGGTAAGTCACACTTTTGGTATGGTATTCAATGGTATGACGCACATCGGACAAATGACGCACCTCTCCCGGGGGTCGTATAGTGGGTCATACAATTGACAAGTGCATAAACGTCGCATAAGATCTATCTATTCTAGCCTTAAATATCATAATATTGACCTTATTTTTAATATTTAACCCTAAATAAATGAATTAATTTGGTTTCTGAAACAACAAGAATACAGGCCATACATAGCAGTAGTAGAAATTAAAAATTAAATAATATTAATATAATATATTTAATTAGTTAGGCCTAAATTAATAATAATTGTTTTATGAAATTATTAAATCCATAAATATAAACAAGAATAACAAGAAATGTTTCATTTTATAGACACAATGACAGACCTATTAAAAATATAAGCTAAAATGTATCTAGGCCTAGGTTGAACTTTTCAAACAACGTACTCGTCATACGTGGTCGTCGGCGCGGTAGAGTCTAGAAAAAGTAAACAGTACCGGTGAAGTAAGTAAAGTCAGTCGGGGTTGGGAAAAACATGAAGATATTCGAGTTAATTAAAAATAATCTTAACAGTTCTCTGTACTAACCTGATGGTATTTTCTTTTCTTTAGCTGCATAACAAACGTAACATAATAGACAATGTAAAAATATTAATATATAAGCGTTCATGTTTACCTCTTCCCCTTCGCAGCAGCAGACAGACCAAAAAATTATGAATGATGATCAAAATGTGAATTGTAAATTGCATGGAAATCACTCAAGCATTCAATTCCCTATGGCACGCCACGTGGGCATTACTATTACTTGCTTCATGCAAAAGCAATCATATAAATACAGTATTGATTCTCTGTTGGGATGTTGGTTTCTTGTACAAATATGGCAATTACATTAGAAAAATCTTGTTCCTTTTAGTGATAAGCAGGAATTTTATTGACTGACTATTATCTCACAATTTAAATACATAAAAGAATTATTTTTCTTTCTTCAATTGTTTTTTAATTCCTCATTATTCAGAAGTCCATTGTGCTTTTTATTCTAAACTTTCAGCAACATAGGGGGCACAATCTTCTCCACCATATCCTTGCCTTTTAAAGTCTCTACAATGCACAGTGCGAATTCAAAAGCTGTTCCTGGACCTCGACTTGTGATAAGCTGACCGTCCCGGACCACGCGTTCTTCCGAGTATGTATACATCCCTAGAATAAAATTAAATAATTACTAATTTTGCTT
This sequence comes from Antedon mediterranea, assembly GCF_964355755.1. Classification (NCBI taxonomy): domain Eukaryota; kingdom Metazoa; phylum Echinodermata; class Crinoidea; order Comatulida; family Antedonidae; genus Antedon; species Antedon mediterranea. The sequence goes on from NC_092672.1 coordinate 33,945,601, forward strand.
ATATATCGATCCTATACTGAAAACCAGATCTCCTCAAACTTTGTTTTACTGTTCAACATTTTCTGAAAATGGTATTATTAGGTAGTTTAATTTATTTATTATTGATTACATAATAGCCAGTTCAATAAAATATAGATTTTTTTTTTTATTTAATTTGGTATTTGAAAATTATAAAATTGTTGTTGGCAGAAAATCCATACAAAAATTCTCCTAAAAACCACTTTGAATAGAAATTGTTTACATTAGTGACTATAATAGAATTTGGAATACCTGAATTAATGAGTTTTTCCGACACTCCTGGATGTGACGTGATGGTCTTGCCTTTTCCAATTCCATGACTCAGTAGGGCTGTGGGACCTAAGATAAATTAAGACAGTTTTTAGTTTTAAAAAAAAAATGTGAATTTGCTCCAGTCATTTATTTAATAGCAACGATACCCACCCCTGGTTGTTTTTCAAATGTAGTTGGAACCTTATGGTCATTTAATAATACATGTAATACCAAAAACTTGTATAACAAACAAATGGTATACAATACATGGTATTTACCAAAGGTTGTGTAACGAACAAATGTTGTAACAGATGTAATATTACATGGTGATACACTAATGACCACGTAAATTCAATTTCCACATGGATTTTGTTTCAGAATCCTCTACATAAAGCAAATAAATGAAAAATACAGGCATTTTATCCAGTTCTAATTTTGTGTGAATTGAACATGTCTGTTATTGACTACAATGATGGATTGTTTTATCACATTTTGGTGGGTCAAAAGTCTTATTCATCCCCACACAGGTAAATTACACTGGATGAGAAGTGTGGTTATGGGAGGAGCCACCATGCTTCTCCAGCATCATGTGTTACGTACCAGCACAGATGGCAGCTATGGTTCCATTTTTGTTCTCCTGCTCTTTCAATACGATGCCAACAGCAGCAGACTGAAAACAAGCAACAAATGAGTAAACAAGCAAGCAAAATAATACATTTTAATTGTTATTATTCAGCAAAATATGATTATTCATTGTTTGTCTATTTTTTAGTCTTAGTTTATATCGTATTATGTAAGGACAATTCTACAGAAATTGTTTTTTAAATATATTTGTATTTATTGAGGAAATAAATATTTAAATAGATGCATAATGACATGTGATTGTTGATGAATCTGTGGTTCTTTCTTTTTTTTTTCATTTTATTACCTCAGACAAATTCTTTGCACCGCCCCCGCCACCAGGTAAAATAATGACATCATACGGCCCCTGGAAAAGAAAAAAAACAGACAGAAAGAATAAATATAGTATTTAGTTATACTTTTACAGTACAGCTATGGAAATACAGTACAAATTCTCTGCCTAATGCATGAAATAATCAAATAAGGTGCAATATATTTTATATTTTAAGATATTTTAAAGATACACTAGTATTTTTAAGATATCCCCTTAAGTAGAGGTTCCACCATAGGACCATACCGTACCTCTTTGACTGCATCCTCAACACTTTTGTCTGGAACAATTACAACATTTCTACTGCAAGTTACTGGAGCGATGCCTGTAAGACCTGCAACTGTGACATCAATCTGCAAAAATTATATATTCTTCTTAAACATATAATCATTATAAATTCATACTGCACAGCACCGTATCCTTGTCTTTCAAGGGGTTTCTTCCTGCATACAGATCAGCTCTTTACAACTCCCTGGCTGCTGCATGTTGCAGCCATGCAGGAGGCAGAGCCATAATTGCTCTGGCAGGCAGGAGGAACTCTGGTGCATGTGTCTAACTATATTTTTTACGGTATGTGTAGCCTAGCTTATTTATAGATAGTTATAGGAAGTTATACGGCGAATGCAATTTTAGAACAACGTAACGTACCTCTGCTCTTCGTAAAACATCAACAGGAATCACAGTTTCCATTTCTTCAGCTCCATCAGCAAGAAGCAAAAGTGCTTTCATGACGGATCTATCCTGTTATTGAAAGATTTGCAAACTTAATTAGCTAGTAACCTATTAAATTAAGTATTACTAGTAGGCTAGGCCTGATCCTTTCATCAACATCAACAACAAATCACCATCCAAGCCCCGCCCCTTTATGCAAATGAGGTTTACCTGGACTGTCGTCTGCTAATAATTTATTGCAGTCAACACATTGTTTTTGTTCGCAGAAATGATCTTCAAAATAATACTAAAAAGAAATTATGCATAAAAACACAAATATATTATTTATTACAATAGAACTTTAACCTTATTCATTTTGATAATGGAAAATGTTGTTTCGAAAGCATTTGCGTTACATGGAAAAAATACTACTAACTACGCCACTTTACGTCTAGAAGCCTGCCCTCTATTGACTAGTATAAATCAAATTAGATGTAGCCCACCCTCTAGAGTAGGGCTACTACAAACTTCGAATACTGTACATTTTGATACTGCAGCTAATCTACACAACTCAAACCATTATGCCATGCAATCCGTTTCTTCGTGAAATTATTAGAATAATAATAATAATATTATCGATATCAAAACCTGCATGGTGCAGTACTCCATTCGGATTGGAGAATTAGTTATATTGATTATTTTTTCACTCACATATTTTAATCGATTATGCTTTTGCTTTAGTATTATATTATATAGCTTATAAGTTGTAATTTTTAATGTATAAAATATTAGATTGTGCAATATACCGTATTCCATATAGAAAACAAAAAAAAGATCTACACACTACGAACATTGATTTGCGGTACATCACGTATATTCAGACATCTTACAAGATACAAGTCTACTTTATTGTCAAAATTTTACAATTTAGAAATATGTTTTGTACCATAGTAGATCATTAAATAATACAAAGTTATAAATATTTAAATAAATGAATACAAGTTACTATCTTTTAAAAGTTTTGATTCAATAAATTGCATACCAAAAACAGTGTTGAAAATCTGAAATTGTTTTCTGTGTCATAAGTTAATAACAATCATTAAAAGATGAGAAGCCAAAGGCAATGTTAAATTAATATAAGGGAAAATATTAGAACTAGACGAATTTAACCAAAAATATAATTTTAAACCAGACTTCTTATTATATCACCAGATTGTAAATTCAATTCCAAAGCTCTGGAAACAGAAATTAATTGAACAAGGTATAAACACAACTAATGAAGTTGAATCCAAATTACAGACATTCATTTCTGTGAAAACGAGAAATTGTCATTATATCTATAAACACATTATATTAAAAAATGTTGAAGAGCCAATTGGAATTGAATCCAAATGGGAAAAGGAGTTTGACAACAAACTTAATTGGAAAAACCTTTTCTCAAATTTACACGCCTGTACAAATGACACTAAGCTAAAAAATGTTCAATTTAAATTTATTCATCGTATAATTTATACAAATACAATGCTCTTTAAGAGGTCAAAGGTCGATTCACCAATGTGTAGTTTTTGCAAGGAAAAGCAGGAAACACTGCTACATATGTTCTTTGAATGTGATCTGGTAAAGAACATTTGGGAAAATGTAAAACAATATATGTATCGAAATATCAACAATAACTTAATTATCACCAAAGAAAGTATATGTTTTGGTTTTGGAAAAACACACAGTGATGCAAACATTTTAATTTTAATTACAAAGTGGTACATATTTAGTTGCAAAATCAAAAAACAATTACTTAATTATAATCATTTATTTCACATTTACCAAAAATACAAGGCAACCATATTATTAGCAAAATGATTATTATTAAGTGTATTTTTGCGATACATTATTTTTTTTTTCTTTAATTTCATTACTCTCTTATTTTTGAGAGAGTATTATATCGTTTTAATAGTTACGTTGCCTTTATATATTAATTTTGTATTATGTATGTGATGAAATGAAATAAAAAAAAAAAATAAATAAATAAATTAATATAATTATTTAATCTTTTAAATTATTAACTTATGATATAGAGTCTCATTCGTTATTTTAAAAAACGACTTGTGGCTACATGAGAGAGAAAATGACCAATTAGCAATTTGTTTCAATGCTTATGTAAATCTAAGCCAATCAAATTGTTTAAAATGGTAATTTGAATATCAAGTGAGCAGCATACCACGATTCTTCAGGTTGTTCATTTTCTACGAAGAGGGGAAGCGTGCCGAACAAAATGGTGACAATTGTAAGCCTGGTGAGTTTAATCAAAGAATATATATCACAAGAATGAGTAATCCGCGATTTTCCCTGTAACAGTAATATTGTCCATGTGGTAGGGCGCCGCCATAAGTGTGGATGTATCTGGGATGTATACAACTTTTTGTGACGGTTTCACTAATCAAAGGCTGGACCACCGGTAGTATTTTGATAAAAAATGTTATCAACTACATGCCAACATCATGTTAAATACTATTTGGATATTTAATTGTTCGTTTTATGCAATTTATTTAGTAAAAACTGCCGTATAAACAGTTTGCTTTATCAACCGGGCGCTACAATAGCGTGACCGGGCGCGATTTTTTTTTTCGTACATAAGTTGGGGACCCCCTCATGAAACGTCACAAAATAAACATGAATAATTCATCATTTAAAATTAAAATTATAGTTTCTATTAATACTATTAGGCCTAATTATTAGTCTCTAAACCCATGTCTATTCTAGTAGTAGCTGTGTGGGTGTGTGTGACGTGTGTGTGTTAGATATGACCAAACTATCTTTGGTATGACACAATCCGAGTAATAAGTCAGCAAAATTAAACAATAAACATTACAGAAAAATACATTTTTTATTCTGTGAGTCAAATCTTCCCATCTCATGTGTTCATATACGCGCATTTTTAAAGTTCCTTTGAGTACATGCATATTGTTTGATAATAAAATAGCAGAATTAAAAAAATACATTGCACAAATTATACACATTCTTTATTCTTGTGGGTCTAAGCTTTCTTTGGGCTATGTCCAATGAATTACTACTTAGTTTAATGTCTTGCCTAGCTGTCGATTAGCCTCGACTCGACACATTTTGTGTGAAGAGTGCGCGAAGGCAATCACGTGAATTGACTTAGAATCCTAGGCCTACTGTAGAAAGAAAGTATCGTATCGCAGTTGTGTAGGCCTAGGATTCTAAGTCAATTCACGTGATTGCCTTCGCGCACTCTTCTTTTTCACACACACACACACACCACTATGCAAAATGTGTCGAGTCGAGGCTAATCGACAGCTAGGCAAGACATTACACTAAGTAGTAATTCATTGGACATAGCCCAAAGAAAGCTTAGACCCACAAGAATAAAGAATGTGTATAATTTGTGTACTGTATTTTTTTAATTCTGCTATTTTATTATCAAACAATATGCATGTAATCAAAGGAACTGCGCGTATATGAACACATGAGATGGGAAGGTTAGACCCACGAGAATAAAAAATGTATTTTTGTGTAATGTTTATTGTTTAATTTTGCTGACTCTAAAGGCTGGTTTCCTGTCGACGTAAGAACATCACTTTTGTTGCGACTACGTCGATTTGTCGTAAGAAATGCGGATTTTACAGGAAACCGATTACGATCGAAAATTTACAAAATCGACGCAACGTAAGAAAAATGGTAACGACAAACGATTTTACAGGAAACCGATGACCTAACAATTATTGCGTTACGACGTTTTCTTCCGATTTTACAGGAAACCGGGATTTTTGATCTTACGCTTGAATGAACGCCCTTGCGTCACGTTTCTTACGTCTCTTACGAAAGTTGACTTGAAGTCAACTTTCGCAAGAGACGTAAGCGCAATCGTAACAAGCAACCAATGAGCGACAAGAGTTATGACGTAATGTGTATGTCCTTATAGTGAAATAAAGCCGGACAATAACATTTGTATGTATTTACTACTATAATTTTAGCCCACTTTACGATGTTGTACATACTTTACAAATGCACAGTAGTTTCAATATAGGCCTAATAATGTTCTAATCAGGGAGTTTACAGCTCATATCAAAATCTAATACTCTTATTTATGGACGTGCAATAAACAATCAGCATCGGTAGAAACGTCACGAAAATGAACATTTGCAACAAGATAAGATATAGAAAGCCCCTTTGTAAGCAATATAATATTATTATGTAACTTTTAAAAAAAATTGTTTGCTTGATTTTGTATAATTTATATTGTTTTGTTAAATTTATTCTTATTATAGGCCTGTAAATAATGGATATCTTACTGCGGTAGTACTATCTCATGCTCGATTAGAGTATGCCTGGGCCCATAGGCCAAGGCCTAGCCTAGGGCCTAGGTAGGTCTAATAATAATAGGAATCCCGAAATGATTTGCCTTTTTTTAATTTTGAAAACTATTTAAGGCTAGGCCTAAAGGGCCAGTATAATTCATTCATATTTTGATTCATACAATAATACATAGGCCTACTAGCCTAGGCTCCTTATAGGCTAGTTTGATTAGATTTTGGTCAAATCAATTCCTATTAGTACAGTATTAATTAAGTATTATTACTAATACTAGGGCCTAGCCTATCTACTAAAAATAATATGTTGGTGTGCTGCACTGACACTGATGCTGAGTTGCACTGACACTGATGCTGAGTAGCTACAGGTACAATAACATCATTCAACATTTCGCGCGAAAAATGATAAAACCCGCTCTAAAAAGAAACACCAATCAGAGATGTTGTTTCAAATACGTCATAAATCTGACCGACGTAAGAAAAAAATTTCAACTTTCGTAACAACACTAAAATCGACGTAAGCATACGACGTGTGTTTCACAGCTAAAATTTCAACTTTCGGGAGCAGCATAACTACAGATGTTTTTCTGCGGCCCGACACGATCTTGACTAACGTCAACGACGTCAATTTTTTCTCAACTTTCGTAAGAGACGTAAGAAACGTATGAAACGCAAGAATCGTTGCAAAATTCGACTTCTTACGTCGACAGGAAACCAGCCTTAACACACACGTCACACACACCAACACAGCTACTACTAGAATAGACATGGGTTTAGAGAATAGTAATTAGGCCTAATAGTATCAATAGAAACTATAATTTTAACACGTAATTCTTTAGTAATAAATTATATTAAACACACCATAAACTAAAGGCTGATTATTTCGACAATCCACACAAAACGCCGCTATTCTATTATGAAATCGCACGCGGCAACCACAGCGGAGATAGGCCTAGAATCCGTACCGCACTTGTGTAAACTACTGTAATCACTTCTTGTTGTTGCTATACGCTTGGGTGCACACGGAACAAGAAAATTTAACTGATGAATTATTCATGTTTATTTTGTGACGTTTCATGAGGGGGTCCCCAACTTATGTACGAAAAAAAAAATCGCCGGTCGATTTTTTTTTTCGTACATAAGTTGGGGACCCCCTCATGAAACGTCACAAAATAAACATGAATAATTCATCAGTTAAATTTTCTTGTTCCGTGTGCACCCAAGCGTATAGCAACAACAAGAAGTGATTACAGTAGTTTACACAAGTGCGGTACGGATTCTAGGCCTATCTCCGCTGTGGTTGCCGCGTGCGATTTCATAATAGAATAGCGGCGTTTTGTGTGGATTGTCGAAATAATCAGCCTTTAGTTTATGGTGTGTTTAATATAATTTATTACTAAAGAATTACGTGTTAAAATTATAGTTTCTATTGATACTATTAGGCCTAATTACTATTCTCTAAACCCATGTCTATTCTAGTAGTAGCTGTGTTGGTGTGTGTGACGTGTGTGTTAAGGCTGGTTTCCTGTCGACGTAAGAAGTCGAATTTTGCAACGATTCTTGCGTTTCATACGTTTCTTACGTCTCTTACGAAAGTTGAGAAAAAATTGACGTCGTTGACGTTAGTCAAGATCGTGTCGGGCCGCAGAAAAACATCTGTAGTTATGCTGCTCCCGAAAGTTGAAATTTTAGCTGTGAAACACACGTCGTATGCTTACGTCGATTTTAGTGTTGTTACGAAAGTTGAAATTTTTTTCTTACGTCGGTCAGATTTATGACGTATTTGAAACAACATCTCTGATTGGTGTTTCTTTTTAGAGCGGGTTTTATCATTTTTCGCGCGAAATGTTGAATGATGTTATTGTACCTGTAGCTACTCAGCATCAGTGTCAGTGCAACTCAGCATCAGTGTCAGTGCAGCACACCAACATATTATTTTTAGTAGATAGGCTAGGCCCTAGTATTAGTAATAATACTTAATTAATACTGTACTAATAGGAATTGATTTGACCAAAATCTAATCAAACTAGCCTATAAGGAGCCTAGGCTAGTAGGCCTATGTATTATTGTATGAATCAAAATATGAATGAATTATACTGGCCCTTTAGGCCTAGCCTTAAATAGTTTTCAAAATTAAAAAAAGGCAAATCATTTCGGGATTCCTATTATTATTAGACCTACCTAGGCCCTAGGCTAGGCCTTGGCCTATGGGCCCAGGCATACTCTAATCGAGCATGAGATAGTACTACCGCAGTAAGATATCCATTATTTACAGGCCTATAATAAGAATAAATTTAACAAAACAATATAAATTATACAAAATCAAGCAAACAATTTTTTTTAAAAGTTACATAATAATATTATATTGCTTACAAAGGGGCTTTCTATATCTTATCTTGTTGCAAATGTTCATTTTCGTGACGTTTCTACCGATGCTGATTGTTTATTGCACGTCCATAAATAAGAGTATTAGATTTTGATATGAGCTGTAAACTCCCTGATTAGAACATTATTAGGCCTATATTGAAACTACTGTGCATTTGTAAAGTATGTACAACATCGTAAAGTGGGCTAAAATTATAGTAGTAAATACATACAAATGTTATTGTCCGGCTTTATTTCACTATAAGGACATACACATTACGTCATAACTCTTGTCGCTCATTGGTTGCTTGTTACGATTGCGCTTACGTCTCTTGCGAAAGTTGACTTCAAGTCAACTTTCGTAAGAGACGTAAGAAACGTGACGCAAGGGCGTTCATTCAAGCGTAAGATCAAAAATCCCGGTTTCCTGTAAAATCGGAAGAAAACGTCGTAACGCAATAATTGTTAGGTCATCGGTTTCCTGTAAAATCGTTTGTCGTTACCATTTTTCTTACGTTGCGTCGATTTTGTAAATTTTCGATCGTAATCGGTTTCCTGTAAAATCCGCATTTCTTACGACAAATCGACGTAGTCGCAACAAAAGTGATGTTCTTACGTCGACAGGAAACCAGCCTTTAGAGTCAGCAAAATTAAACAATAAACATTACACAAAAATACATTTTTTATTCTCGTGGGTCTAACCTTCCCATCTCATGTGTTCATATACGCGCAGTTCCTTTGATTACATGCATATTGTTTGATAATAAAATAGCAGAATTAAAAAAATACAGTACACAAATTATACACATTCTTTATTCTTGTGGGTCTAAGCTTTCTTTGGGCTATGTCCAATGAATTACTACTTAGTGTAATGTCTTGCCTAGCTGTCGATTAGCCTCGACTCGACACATTTTGCATAGTGGTGTGTGTGTGTGTGTGAAAAAGAAGAGTGCGCGAAGGCAATCACGTGAATTGACTTAGAATCCTAGGCCTACACAACTGCGATACGATACTTTCTTTCTACAGTAGGCCTAGGATTCTAAGTCAATTCACGTGATTGCCTTCGCGCACTCTTCACACAAAATGTGTCGAGTCGAGGCTAATCGACAGCTAGGCAAGACATTAAACTAAGTAGTAATTCATTGGACATAGCCCAAAGAAAGCTTAGACCCACAAGAATAAAGAATGTGTATAATTTGTGCAATGTATTTTTTTAATTCTGCTATTTTATTATCAAACAATATGCATGTACTCAAAGGAACTTTAAAAATGCGCGTATATGAACACATGAGATGGGAAGATTTGACTCACAGAATAAAAAATGTATTTTTCTGTAATGTTTATTGTTTAATTTTGCTGACTTATTACTCGGATTGTGTCATACCAAAGATAGTTTGGTCATATCTAACACACACACGTCACACACACCCACACAGCTACTACTAGAATAGACATGGGTTTAGAGACTAATAATTAGGCCTAATAGTATTAATAGAAACTATAATTTTAATTTTAAATGATGAATTATTCATGTTTATTTTGTGACGTTTCATGAGGGGGTCCCCAACTTATGTACGAAAAAAAAAATCGCGACCGGGCGTGTTGGTGTTTACGCGTTTTCACGTAGGATAGTTTAATAATATTCCTATATTTAACTTGTTTCTGGTAAAACAAATAAATGTTAATGACATTTAACATTTTTTCCTATTAATAACATGTATTTTATACTAATTTATATCATAAAAACAATACTTAATTTACCGGGCGTAGAGGAGTACACGGGCAATGGTAAAGAATAGGCCGTGCTGAGTAACGATTCGTTGACTTTTGGTGTTGCTGTGTTAGGCCTTTTTTGTGAACTAACTTAGCATGTTAGTAAAAAATTGTCTGTAAAAGTGAATGTACACTAGTTTGTTAATAAATATGTATTATAAAATAGTTTACAATTGCAAAACTATTATCATAATTCTATTTAATGTGACATGTATAATATCTATTAAATCAAGTCTTATTTGTATGGATGTATACATCCGCCCTTATGAGGGCGGGCATCACTCTCTGGAGCTAGCTCTATGTTACAAATTTCTCATGCAAAAATCGCGGAATACTCATTCTTGTGATATATATTCTTTGGTTTAATACATGGTGCTCTACCGCCATATCTATACAAAATACATAAGCACAGTCTAGATAATACTAAATAGGAAGCTAAAACCGCTAAAAGTTCAATCTGTAGTCGAATAGGCTTAAAGAATTAGGACGAAAGAAAATCGGGTTTGATCGTTCACCTGTTCAATGACGATGTTGTTCATGTAGTACCATAGGTGTTGCAGTGGGTCTATTGATGAGGTGGCCCATCAATCATTTTAAGATAATTATATTGTATTTTTGTTTTTATTTGTAGGTCATTACAAGAAATTTAACCTAAATCGCAAGTTCTTTTGGACCTAATTCTAAAACTTGTGGATGAAGAAAAATAATTCATATAAAAAGATGCACTGCTGGCTTACTGGAGTCTATTGAGTCTGCGCGCTATGGTGCTCCCCAAAATCTTTCTGGGATATTATTATTTTTTCATCGTAGCTTTGGAGCATCGGTCCATCAAACAATAGTAAGAACTAATACAACCGAACCAAAATATTATTTTGCATAAATAAAATGTTGATTCAAATTTGTAGAGTACTAACACACATAAGACATGGAGGTATCTATTTTTATACCTCCATGCATACGATTTGCTACCGTGCGTATTATTTTGACGATTTGATTGGTTGAATTAACTGGTGGGGTTAACAACCTCTAGAAACATTTTCACTTTACTCTAACGTCTCTGCGCATGCGCACTTTACACGCTCGGAATAATAACTACCGGTGGAAAAGAATTATAATTTTACTACCGTTATAATTCTTTGGTCTTGTGTGTATTTTTTAATTCACAGTGCATCTGCTCAACGAGAAAGCATCAAACTTTTTTTACAGGTGATTTTAGGAAATAGTTTAAGAAAATAGGCCTACCGATTATTGGTTGTATCATGCATGAAATTTAGGCATATGAAATCAATATTGTTTATAATTTGATTATTAATATGATATAACAAAAAAAAAGATTGTATCAATAGGTATACATCAATTGCCAATTATATCATAGAATAATGTGCTACACATAATAAATGTTCAACAATTCATATGTATTTTTACAAACATATGGATTTTGCGAATTTTATTAATTATTAATTTTGAGTTTAAATAATTTAACTAAATTGTTTAGCAAAAACAACTCTTATGGAATTTATTTTCAAAATTAGTGTCCATTTTCGCTTCCAATTTTTATCATCAAAGCAATTATAATATTTATTTTGTTAGGTTTGTCTAGCTTTTTACATTTTAATTGACCATGTCGTGCTTCATACTTTTAAAACTATTGAGCAAAAATAATGCAGATTTCTTCTGATTTTTTTATTGATTCAAACGACTTTTTGTTTTTTTATCGGCTAATCCACAAGTGTTTGTACCATTTCTGTGCTTACTATGTAAGTATACGTTTAAATACGATATCTATCGACATAAATCATTTATGGTTTTGAGGATTTTACAGGATGTTTTCATCATCTCGATTTGTTTTTATTACGACGTTTCATCAAACTGTTTGAAGAATTTTATTCCACATTGTTTTGTTCACAGTCGATTGCTATGACGTTATCATTTTTTCCCACGTTTATTCTTATTAGATAAGTATTGAAGCTGAATGCATCAACTACGATTTTGTTTTCATCAAGATTTTGTTTTCATCAACTACGAGTTTGTTTTCATCAAGATTTTGTTTTTATCAACTACGATTTTGTTTTCATCAACATTTTGTTTTTATCAACTACTAATTTTGTTTTCATCAAGATTTTGTTTTCATCAAGATTTTGTTTTCTTCAACTACGATTTTGTTTTCATCAAGATTTTGTTTTTATCAACTACGATTTTGTTTTTATCAACTACGATTTTGTTTTTATCAAGATTTAGTTTTGGAGTGGAGCTGTGGCTTGGTGGTTATGATGCTTGGCTACCAATCTAAGGGTCCTGGGTTCAAGTCCTGTCATATGTCAGGGTTTTTTTCTCATGACAATTTACAACTCCACTCCCAAAGACTTAATAATAAGTCTTTGTCTATGTAGAGCATCTTGTGTATATGTTTGTCTTATATGTTCTAGTGCAGTATATGGAGAGCCATCTCGATAGTGCTTTGCACTCATGGCAATCCTCAGGGTGCTGCACCGCTGTGTTGTCATGTATGTTTGCCTGAAAATTAAATAAAATAAAATAAAATAAAAACTACGATTTTGTTTTCATCAACTACGATGTTGTTTTCGTCAACTACGATTTTGTTTTCGTCAACTATACGACTTTGTTTTCGTCAACTAAGATTTTGTTTTCATCAACTACGATTTTGTTTTCATCAACTACGATTTTGTTTTCATCAACTACGATTTTGATTTCATCAACTACGATTTTGTTTTTGTCAACTACGATTTTGTTTTTGTCAACTACGATTTTGTTTTCGTCGACTACGATTTTGTTTTTATCAACTACGATGTTGTTTTCATCACTCTGATTTTGTTTTCATCACTCCGATTTTGTTTCCATCACTCCGATTTTGTTTTCATCAACCACGAGTTTGTTTTCATCAACTGCAATTTTGTTTTCATCGGTTTTTTTTCTCAATTAATTGACTTAACAAAAAAAATAGTGCAAGCGCTGCCGTTTTTCATCACATTTTAGTATTTCATCACTTGGATTATGACGGCTTTTTTAATCAACGGGTAAGGATGACGTTGAGTACCACCGCGTCATTAATTTTGGTCTACTATACGTAGAGATGTCATCACTTCGATTTTTTCATCTTTTTAAGTCTACAAGTTATCTCAACATTTCGTACACTTTGATGTTCGTGTCATCTTCATTTTGCATTTCGTGGTGTGTACCGACTAAATTATTATTTGTTTTTATATTATTTGATAGTACAGGGTTTTTCTAGTATTGTTAAAGACGATTTCAGCCTACAGTGCAGTCGTAAAGTAAGACTGTAGGCTAAATTATAGGGCTTTGTATTTATCTAAGAAATATTCTATGATAATTATTAATGATTGATGATGATTATTGATGATTATTAATTTAATGTACAGTATCCAAGTACAAGTAACATTAGCCTATACTCTAGGCTCTATGCTATGCACAAAAGTGTTTATATATATACACTTGACTGATGAAGGGCTAGTGTTGCCCGAAAGCTCTAACTTTTCTGGCTGTTTACTTTATCGTTTTGATTTAACTTTTCGCTTTTTATTTTTGTATCTCCATTTAGATCCAGCCACTGATACCCACAGCATTGTCATTTTTTGTCAGTAATTTGCCTTTGGATTTATATATACACTTGATATAGATCTATACTGTAGTAGGCCTACATATTCAGGCTCTATTAATAGTGTTTTTTAAGATTGCATTATTTAGTGATATTATCTCGAAAAAGTTGTTATAATAATATACTCTGTGTAATAGCATTGAGTGATGTAATAGCGATTTTAGATCAGCATGTTTTATCTTATGTGCAGTATTATAGCCTATTCGTATATAGTGGTCTTTCGTGACAGAAGACTGTTTTGTGTAGGACTTGTGTTAGGCCTATGTTTTGTTAGCACGTCTTTTAGGGTAAAAGTTATTAGCTACAGTTTCAATTTAGCTCTATTATTATAATAACCTAGGCCTAATAATCAATATTAATGATTTAATGTATTAGCTATATAGTATATAGATTGTGGCTTTAATTATTTACTGTTATTAACATATGCTGCAAATATCACTGATGTTCCAAAATATGTATATACACAAGTTACAAATCTAATATATAATTTTATTTGGAACAATAAAAGGGAAAAGATAAAAAGAAAAACTCTAATTGGTGATGTTGAGATGGGAGGCATTAAAATGCCTGATTTTACTCTTCATGTTAACGCACTCATGTGTGGCTGGTTAAAAAGAATTATGAATGATGATGGTGCTAAATGGAAAAATATTCCAATGTATTATATTAAAAAATATGTGATGTTAATGTTTTACTTAATATGTCATGTTATAACATTATTGATGTTAATTCTGATAAAATTCCACTGTTTTACAAAAATATGATAAAAGCCTACATAAATTATAACAGAATCTCTAAAGAAAAACCTGAAACTTATAACGATATAATGAATGAGCAACTGTGGGGAAACCACTACGTTAAACTAAAAAAAAATCGCTTTTCTACAAGCATTGGATTGACAGTGGCATTATCAGTATTAAAGACATTGTTAATAAGAACACTTTTTTAACATCAAACGAAATACTGGTGAAACTACAATGTAAAACCAACTGGTTAAATGAGTATTTGTGCATTATTAAGGCAATACCAATTCAATGGAAACGTATTATTAAGGAGGTAGATATTTTCAATTGTGATGATAATGATGAATTCGTTGGGACCAAGTATGAGATTAATACTACCAAACTAATATACTCATGGTTTGTGAAAGAATATTTCATTATTCCAATGTCACAACTAAAATGGGAAGATTACTTCAATGATAACAACATTGATTGGAAAACTTCTTGGTTACGGAAAGTATGTAAAATGAAAGATAAGAAACTAGCACAATTCAATTATAAGATGTTACATAGAATACTGCCTACCAACAAACGGCTGTATCAGTGGAAAGTTAAGGAAACACAAACGTGTGACAAATGTGGAGAAATTGAAAATGAAAATCATTTGTTTTTTAGTTGTAGATTTATTCAGAAATATTGGAGGAAAATGCTTAGTATCTTTGTAAGTTTAAATCACAATAATATATCATTTAAACAATTAATACTAGGAACGGGAGATAAGCTAATAGATTATATTTACACTTTTGCAGCATTTACTATTTATAGAATAAAAATGTTATCTGCACTAAATAAGCCAGTGGGTAAATCTTTATGGAATTCATTTAAAAGCAATATGTTATATAACATTGAATGTGAAACATACAACAATAAAGAAACAAGTATAGAAAAATGGGTAGCTTTAAGAAATAAGATTATGATAATATAATTTCTAATTTGATACGATTAACCGAAAAAGAATTACAGTGATACGGGTTACTGGTGGTACTGAGCTATTATTGTTTTTTTTTTTATCATGTATATAAATATATTGTATAATCCGAGTTGTAAAATGAAAACAAACAAATGAAAATGTGTGAACTATTTTAAAACGGGATAGATGATAATGATGATCCTGTCAAGTGTATAACAAAATATAAGAAAATTAATGAAAAAAGGAGTAATACAGAATTCATATATGTAAAAATGTTACTTATGAACTGTAACGACATTTACAAGTTAAATAATACGATTTTATGTAATATGAGATAATATGAATGTGAATAAAAGTGGTGTTTGCGCCACAAAAGAGAAAAAAAATTATTTACTGTGCTTTGATGATGAAATGACATTTATGTTAGATTAGCAATGTTGTTATTTATTATGGTTCCGAGCTCTTTTTAAATACATCAACGATCGAATGCCGACTTTGCTTGCAAAGTGCGCCTAATAACCCTATTTATTAATTTAGTTCACATCGTTAATGAACGCACTTTTACTGAAGATCATTATTGAAATAATTAATATAATTATAATATTAATTAATAATTATTAATAATAATTTTTGTTGCACGCCAGATTGAAAAGCAAGAATTACTACATTATTATCTTAATGCCAGTAAGCGAAGATATCGCGTTAAGTAACTTGTTTCCGCATTCCAGGCAAACAAATAAAACGTAAATAACTATCGATAATAATCACAGCTTTAAAACAAGCGCGCGTTTAAAATGATTTTTGCCAAATTAGAGCAAGCGTAACTTTTTAATTTAAATCTCAGTTTATTCATATTTAAATTCGAATTTGCTATTTTTGACGTGTGGCGAAATTGACTATAACAATTTCAATATCTGTTCTGATTATTGACGAACACACAGCCTTAATTGGACGTATACAAATAATAGATTTTCGATGAGAACAGGACCTACGTATCGATTATCGTTGCCTGGTCCTAGAAACAACCAAAACTGTGGAATAGAGAATGCCCCAAAAATGTCTTTACGGAGGTCTCTTATTACAAATTTATTGAAAAATACCACCACACCACCTTCCATTATATTATATTTTCTTTTGTTGAGAGGGCAATCGCAATCGCCGATAGAAAAAACAACATTTTGAGGTGAATTGAATGAATTCTGATTAATTTGGTATGGAGGTAAGCTTGTGCTCAATTTGTATATTGTACAATTAATACTGGTAAGTCGTGTGTGGGTACAAATTAATTTAGTACGGAGGTAAGTTTGTGTTTACACAATGGATACAAATGGTGGTAAATTTGGTGGGTACATCAAATTAATATGGAGGTACGGTAAGACAGTAGGCCTACAATAGATAAATAGTGGTAATTTGGCGGGAAAATTAATTTAGTATGAAGGTAAGTTTTATACAATATTGGTAAGTTTCGGGAAGGAATAAATTGATTTGGTATGGAGATAAATGTTTTTCTACTAATCATTTTGTTTATCTAATATGGGTTGTGTTTGATGTAATTATTTGTTAGTATGATCTGTTCATATGTGTTTTGTTGTTGTGTGGTACAGTAAGTTATACTCCTAATTATGATTATTACTAACCTTTCGTCAGTGGGTACAAGCAAAGAATATAAATAGGTAAAGAATCAACAGTACGCGCTGTTATACATAGAAGGATAGGAAACTTTCGTCAGTGGGTACAAGTGTGTGTGGAGTGCACGCCTTGCATACTTCTACCCACCACTTAACCTAAAGGTAAATAATTTAGTCAATTCGATTAAAATACAATATTCATTTTCTTTAAATTAATTTGGGTTTTCTCCGAGAAATTCGGTTTTTCCCTCTGGATTTACTTTAAAAAAAGAGCAATAAGGTGGCCTTCACGTGGCCCTCCTTGTAAGTACCTGTGACTAACTGGGAAACCGACACCTTTATTCCCATGCTTCGATGTTGTTTAGTGTATACTTGAAAAATGTGAGATATTTAAATAAGTTTCTATTTTTTTATTTTGCCAAGTTTCTAGGTTGAGGGCGCTGTTCAACAAATAAAAAAAGAAAATAAGAGTGCCACAAAACAAAAATTATGTCATCGAATTTGGGAATAAATTCTCAGCTACAAGATTACTTATCAAGCTCTAAAAAGAATAGTGATTCTTCGTCACAATCTTCATTATCTTCGCAATCACTTAAATCATGGGTTTCATTTGGAAGGTCAGAACCATCATCTCCAAAAGAGCAGGAAAATGGTTGGTATACCCAGGCTGCCGAGGATCCGTTCTGTCCAAGTTTGGTAAGTGTTGTGCGCGAGAATATAAGCTTTTTGGCAGTGGTGGAAGTGCCCTACCCAGGTCAGGTTCTCACAACCTAGGCCTAGAAAAATAGTTTACATATTATGAATTGTCAGAGCTTGCAGTATGAAGTGTAATTCTTCTATATTGTTGTTGTACCTCAAGTCACATTATATTTAGCCATCTAATGATTATGAATTTATAATATAAATCTAGAATTATAATATAATTATAAGTTATAACTAGGCCTAGGCCTGGGCCTTTTTTAGTTAGTAGGCCTGACTAAAAAAAAGACTAATCATAACTCCATGATGGATTAGCTAAGTGGCCTAATAATAATAAACTAAAGAGTACTATTATTATTAAGACTTACCTGTCTCTCTATAAAGTTGAAGTATGATTTGGATTATGTTTTACAGTATCTAAAAGATGTCACTGTGTTCATAATATTATTACTATCAATCATTGATTATTACTATTTCTTTAATTGTTATGTCTGAAGCTATGCACATGTATGTATACTGTCCCTACTGTGTGACTTAATACAAAACTTATTAAATAAATATCGTAGCTAGGCCCCTGGCTTAACACATTCAAAACCAAATGTTTTACAAATTGGAACATTCCTAATCTAATCTCTTTAAATACTTACTTACTGTACTAAGTACTAATCTCTATATTAAATGTAATCCCACAAAAATATTAACAGTATGCCGAGAAGGCTGAGATTTTAAGAAATGCTTCCAAAATCAATAACTGAAAGAATAGGTCAAACCATTACAATAATTAATAAAATCAACCTCTTCTTCTTTCCAGAGTAAACGTCAACGCATTCTAGGTTTCTTTACGCTACTTCTAATGGGAGTTTTCTGCTTTGTAATGGCTGGTTTTGTTGCTCCATTTATTGTGTTAAAGGCGAGAAAATTTGCTCTACTTTACACTATGGGAAGTTTATTTACAATTTCAAGGCAAGTACATTTGTTAGATCTTTGGTTTTACAACAATGCAAGTTAATTGTATGAATACATACTGGTAATAGAGAAGTACAGTAGCACTACTTGACGTACAAACTTGACAAACCGTAACATGGCTTTAAATTACAGCGTACATTCATCATTAGATATTATCTTTATAATTACCGTACTAATTGTGAAACCAGACAGAAATATACTTTAAAATGTTTAAACATTGATTGATTTATTTTTTTTCGGCATCAGTACATAAAAATCAGACATACAATTAAAAAATAGCAACCTAAACATTGCTGTACCTTGAGCTCAGTCTACACTATCAAACTTTGTGACAACAAAATGTGATATGCCCATATATGGACATGATGATGTCATATTTGGGCATATCATTATCACTACCATATTTGGGGACATCACACTTTTTTGATAGTGTAAACAGAGCTTTATAGAGTTAACATGGTAAATTATACTGTTTACAAAGATTACGTTTTTTACGCTGAATTTAAAATAACTTTGTTTTGAAAGTTTTGTTAATATTAAATTATTTTATTTATAAAAAAAAAAACTACAACAGGACAGTTTAGATTGCAAAAAAGTTTATTTTATTTTTATTTTATTTTATTTAATTTTCAGGCAAACATACATGACAACACAGCGGTGCAGCACCCTGAGGATTGCCATGAGTGCAAAGCACTATCGAGATGGCTCTCCATATACTGCACTAGAACATATAAGACAAACATATACACAAGATGCTCTACATAGACAAAGACTTATTATTAAGTCTTTGGGAGTGGAGTTGTAAATTGTCATGAGAAAAAAACCCTGACATATGACAGGACTTGAACCCAGGACCCTTAGATTGGTAGCCAAGCATCATAACCACCAAGCCACAGCTCCACTGTTTGCTATTTGTGATTATTAATATGAATTTTTAGCTACTTTCAGAAATTTGTCATTGTTTTATTATGATAATAATATTGATTTTTTTTCTTTTTTTAAACAGTTTTTCTCTACTTTGGGGTCCTTGGGCTCACATAAAGCATCTGTGCTCTGTACAACGTTTACCATTCACAATTGCCTATTTTGGAACTATGGCTGCTACGTTATATTTTGCTATGGTGGTAAAGTTTTCTTTCTACGTTTCATTTATTTTATTATTTCAAATAGAAGCAGTTTGAATGTCATCATCACCAAAATATATGGTGTGAAATAGAATGCATCCAAGAATGCAATATGATGAATAATGAACTCTTGTGTTTACCTTTATATGGATACTAATGTTTACTCTTTTGTGGACATTTATCTATTAAGGCATTATTACTGGACAGTTCTGTCTTCAATTTTATTTCCATTAGTTGCATTTATCTGCGCATGTGTAGTATATTTTTATCCACCTTTTTGTGATGAATATGCAACCAATTAAAACTTGGGAATGTTTGATTCGCGAGATATGTGTTAAATGGAAACAGGCTTCCAGTGGTAGCACAGGATTTCAAAATAGGGCAAGGTCCAGAGTCTAAAAACTGTAAAATGAAGTGCTGACCATGAGCAAATCTTTTGCATTGATGGGCGCCGACTGTTGCGTATTCATGTTGAACATGTGTTCTGAGAGTGAGATTATAAAAAAACACTAAACTAATTGTAAATCTTTCTTTTTATTTCTCAGACAAAATCAACCATATTAACATTCGTGTGTGCAATTTGTCAAGTAATCGCTCTCACGTGGTACATTATCAGTTACATACCAGGTGGCCAGACAGGATTAACATTCTTTGCGAAGTTGTTCTCCTCCGCAGCCGGAAAGGCAGTTTCAAAAACTTTACCTGTTTGATAACAAAAACATTTCAGATTATATGTATCAAATTTATAAAACGGAGTAAGCACACAGGGGGTTTGAACCACTACGGAATGACGCTGTAGGTGCAGTGCCCAATAACTTCCATAATGTAATGCAGGCACGAATCCATGTTATAAACATTATATTTGACCCACTGACTTGTGGTGCTAGAACTGCTTGATTACAATACATACAAAGAAATGGGACCAAAAGTTAATTCATCACGCTGTAATAAGTACATAAAGATGTTTTGTACGGCAAAAATCATAAACAAATTAAGGTGAATAAAATCCTTTTTTATTCACCTTCCCTTGTGCCATATGCATTAATTAGTGGTACAACACAAGTCTTTCATTAATGTAATGTAAGGATTTGGCCCTTTATTTTATTTGGTATGGGTATGTAAAAAGGATAGCTATCATGAGAAGTTTGACTAATTTTATAATGTAAATATTGTAACCTTTCAGCAGCCTATATATCGTATTGTAAATAAATATAATTTATTATTTCTTTGTGTTGGTTACTTTTTCTATTGAAAAACGTTGTACATAAAGCTCTGTCTACACTATCAAGCTAGTTTGACAAAAAGTGTGATGTGCCCAAATATGGTAGTGATATTCCCAAATATGATAGTGATATGACATTTTTTGTCACATAAAGTTTGAGAAGGAGGTGTTGTTTCTTTACCATAATAAGCAGCAGAACTGGGTACACTCTAGTCTCATTAGTTTTGAATAGTTTTACTATATCCCCTCTATTATTCAATAGTATTATTCCCGAAAAATCCACTTTTTAAAATTATGCGATAATATTGCTATATATGCGCATATATTGCTTTAAAATCATGTTATAGAGTGTTGTACCCAGTTATATCGAAAAAGAAAAGTGTCGAAATTTGGTCATTTTTGGAAAAAATCCCTGTGCTATATATAGCACAGGGATTTTTCGAAAAATGGCCAAAATTTCAACTTTTTAAAATTCAATTACTATGCGATAATATTGCTATATATGCGCATATATTACGTTATCATCATCTTATAGGGTGTTTGTACCCAGTTATATCGAAAAAGGAAAGGGTCGAAATTTGGTCATTTTTGGAAAAAATCCCTGTGCTATATATAGTACAGGGATTTTTTGAAAAATAGCTAAAATATCAACTTTTTAAAATTCAATTACTATGCGATAACATTGCTATATATGCGCATATATTGCGTTATCATCATCTTATAGAGTGTTTGTACCCAGTTATATCGAGAGAAAAAAAGGTCGAAATTTGGTCATTTTTGGAAAAAAATCCTGAACTATTAGTACAGGGATTTTTCGAAAATGGCCAAAATATCCACTTGTTAAAATTCAATTATTATGCGATAATATTACTATATATGCGCATATATTGCGTTATCATCTTATAGAGTGTTTGTACCCAGATATCGAAAAAGAAAAGGGTCGAAATTTTGTCATTTTTGAAAAAATGCGCAGAACCCATTATTCGACTCTGCACATGTTTAACAGGGATTTTTCAAAAAATGGCAAATTTTCGACCTTATTATTTTTCGATAAAACTGGTTGCTATAGCACAATTGACATGCGCAGAGCCCATTATTCGCATCTGCGCATGTTTATTATACTATATTAACCATTTATGTCAAAAATCGTTACTATAGCACAATTGGCATGCGCAGAACCCATTATTCGACTCTGCGCATGTTTATTATACTATAGTAACCATTTATGTCAAAAAATAAAAGGGTCGAAAATCGGCCATTTTTCGAAAATCTCCCTGTACTATATATAGTACAGGGATTTTTTTTAAAATGGCAAATTTTCGACCTTTTTGTTTTTCGATAAAACTGGTTACTATAGCACAATTGACATGCGCAGAACCCATTATTCGACTCTGCGCATGTTTATTATACTATAGTAACCATTTATGTCAAAAAATAAAAGGGTCGAAAATTGGCCATTTTTCGAAAATTTCCCTGTACTATATATAGTACAGGGATTTTTTTAAAAATGGCAAATTTTCGACCTTTTTATTTTTCGATAAAACTGGTTACTATAGCACAATTGACATGCGCAGAACCCATTATTCGCATCTGCGCATGTTTATTATACTATAGTAACCATTTATGTCAAAAGTGGTTACTATAGCACAATTGACATGCGCAGAACCCATTATTCGACTCTGCGCATGTTTATTATACTATAGTAACCATTTATGTTAAAAGTGGTTACTATAGCACAATTGACATGCGCAGAACCCATTATTCGACTCTGCGCATGTTTATTATACTATAGTAACCATTTATGTCAAAAGTGGTTACTATAGCACAATTGACATGCACAGAACCCTTTATTCGACTCTGCGCATGTTTATTATACTATAGCATTTATGTCAAAAAATAAAAGGATCGAAAATCGGCCATTTTTCGAAAATTTCCCTGTACTATATATAGTACAGGGATTTTTTAAAAAATGGCAAATTTTCGACCTTTTTATTTTTCGATAAAACTGGTTACTATAGCACAATTGACATGCGCAGAGCCCATTATTCGCATCTGCGCATGTTTATTATACTATAGTAACCATTTATGTCAAAAGTGGTTACTATAGCACAATTGACATGCGCAGAACCCATTATTCGACTCTGCGTATGTTTATTATACTATTAGTAACCATTTATGTCAAAAGTGGTTACTATAGCACAATTGACATGCGCAGAACCCTTTATTCGACTCTGCGCATGTTTATTATACTATAGTAACCATTTATGTCAAAAAATAAAAGGGTGGAAAATCGGTCATTTTCCAGTAGGGATTTTTCAAAAAATGGCAAATTTTCGACCTTTTTATTTTTCTATAAAACTGGTTACTATAACACAATTGACATGCGCAGAACCCATTATTCGACTCTGCGCATGTTTATTACTATAGTACAAGGATTTTTCGAAAAATGGCCAAAATATCAACTTTTTAAAATTCAATTACTATGCGATAATATTGCTATATATGCGTATATATTGCGTTATCATCATCTTATAGTGTTTGTACCCAGTTATATCGAAAAAGAAAAGGGTCGAAATTTGGTCATTTTTTGAAGAAAAAAATTCTCGAAAATGATCAAAATATCTACTTTTATAATATATATACTTTTATATAATATATTTGCTTATTGTGTGATTCTGCGCATGCCAAAAATGGTCGAAATTCGGCAATAAAAAAATGACCCAAATGTATGTTGAGGTAACATGCGCAGTATGTGAGCCTAAATCCACTTGGACGCAACGCAGCGAGTTGACCAATCACAAGCGACAATTCAAATGACCCATTATGAATGGTCAAATGAATTGCATCCATATGTGAACCAAGCTTAATGATAGGTCTGGTGCACAACCACTGTGCCATATTCTACCACTGCCATGTGGCAGAACAATAATTGTTATATGTAGTTACAAACACTAATTGAAAAACCGGACCTTTAATACTAAGAAACAGACACTCTAACATTAACATACTACAGTATAAATATTCAAAATCAATATTTTATCTAAATTTCTGTTATAAATTTCGCAATAAAGTTAATGTGTCATTAAAATTATTGATGTTATTAATTTACAGAACTTTAAATCGCACCCCACAAAAACCATCACGATCATCTACCTTTTAAAAAGATCCAACAATGTTTAAGATCCAACAATGTTTAAGATCCAACAATGTTTAAGATCCAACAATGTTTGATCCCACAATGTTTAAGATCCAACAATGTTTAAAATACAGCAATGAAATAAAAGTTTGTGACAGAAAACATTCATTAACTACATTTTCTCTGTTTTATAACAATGGCTATTATTATACATAAAAATAACCCAATGCACTGAATAAACTATAGTAGAAAAGTTAAGAAACAATACATGCACCAGCTATTATTAAATATAATCATGAATATTCATGATATTCCTACAATCACAAATATTTTATAATAAACCTACAATCATGAATTATTCATAAAATGCCAACACTCATGAATATTCATGATACACCAACAATCATTAATAATCATGTTATTCCTAAAATAATTACTATTCACGATATACCTACAATCATGAATATTCATAACACTTTACAATCATAAATATTCATGATATACATACAATCATGAATATTCATAATACTTTACAATCATAAATATTCACGATATACCTACAATCATGAATATTCATAATACTTTACAATCATAAATATTCACGATATACATACAATCATGAATATTCATAATACTTTATAATCATAAATATTCATGAATACATACAAACATGAATATTCATGAACTACATACAGACTAATTACAATGGATTGGCAAATATAAACAATAAAAAAGGAATATTTAATGTACCAATAAAGTCTTAATACCAAAAAAAAAGAACGTAAATAATATTTCATATGATACATAAATATATTGCATTATTTTCTACTCTATATACAAAGCAAGCTGCGACAAGGTGATAACAATGAGGTCATTGTGTTTTAATTTGGTCTAATTATCTCCAAAATGTCAGTATTAAATCAAAAAAGAAAAAATCATATTCCCTTACACTTCCTAGTACAAAGGCACTCTATGTCTGAAAAATAAAATAGAATGTGTTTTTTTTTCATAAAAGTAAGATTTATCAAAAGCTTTCCATAACAAAAAATGTTTTTTAAGAAAACTCTTTCATATTAAAACTAGTTAGTATATTAATGACCAGAAAAAAATAAGACTTTTTAATTCATCTCTTAAAAGACCCTAACAATGTTATCTTTGTTTATATTGAGTCCAATATATAGGCTTATCCAATCTATTATTGTATACTTTTTTATAGTACCTGTATTATCAACAATATAACAGGTGAAAAACACAAATACAGTACAATTATTTAAAATGTAATTGAAAATCTGTTTGACCTTAAAACTTTAAAAGGTCGCAACAAGATAACAGAGAAAATGTAACACAGTATATCATTAATATGTATATTATTATTATTTAAAGGTTTGAATGTCACATAATAGTTATTCCGTTAACCAAATATTAAATCAACAACACAAAATTATTTACCAGAAAAAAACTTTAAATTTACAGCAAAATCATGGTAGCCACATTGACTGAAGTTCCTTTTTCTATGAAAGTGATTTTTAATTTTATTAGAACCTGCGAAATGGCATATTCAAAGTCTTTTTAAAATTAATCTTCATTTTTCATGTTTTTTTGGGGGACAATACATCTTTAATTATTTTAGTCATTTATACCATATTATAAATTCTCCAACTTTAGGTCTCTCTACCTCATAAAATGCCTAACTACTTTCAACCGTAGTAAATAACATACACAAAGTCTATATCTCCATTTCCAATCGTTAAAATTCAAGTATAATATATATTTTTAGTTCATTACATAATACTAATATTTGGTCAACTTTACAAACTATTTTATGAAAACCAATAAGTACAAAACTAAATGATACTAACAGCTGAGAATGTCTTATTTTTATTTGCGTCCAAAAAGGAGAAGGCATTTGAGGACCGGCAATTTCAAATCTACTTCAGTAGCTAGTGAAGTAAAGGACATTCTACTTCTGAAGACCGCCAGCGAGTGTGAAATAGCTCCCTCGTTTTGCCATCAGCTCGTCATGAGTTCCCATCTCAATGACTTGTCCATCATCGATGACAGCAATGGCGTCCGAGTTCTGAATGGTGGACAGTCTGTGGGCTATCACAATACAAGTTCTTCCTTCCTTTGCACGGTCAATAGCCTCTTGTACGACCTGTTGAAGATACAAAGAGTTTTTTTATTATTTATTTACTGTTTGTTTTACCAAGTAAAAAAGAATAAAACAATGTACATAATAATTGTTATTATCAATATTTTGCCTTCGGAATGAATTAGGCTGAAATGGTGTTGAAATGATGATGAGATGGTGATGAAATAATGATGAGATGGTGATGAAATAATGATGAGATGGTGATGAAATAATGATGAGATGGTGATGAAATAATGATGAGATGGTGATGAAATAATGATGAGATTGTGATGAAATAATTATGAGATGGTGATGAAATAATTATGAGATGGTGATGAAATAATGATGCGATGTTGATGATGAAAGAATGATGAAATATTGATGATGAATGATGAAATGATGATGAGATGTTGATGATGAAATGATGAGATGTTGATGATGAAATAATGATGAGATGTTGATGATGATTTTAACAATAGGTTAGAACAAAAATATTGGCTAACCTTCTCACTCTCAGTGTCCAAAGCAGATGTGGCCTCATCTAGAAGGAGAATCTTTGGGTTCCTTAGCAAAGCCCTAGCAATAGCTACTCGTTGTTTCTGTCCACCAGACAACTGTGTTCCCTTCTCACCTACAGGCGTGTCATATCCCTACAAAAGATGGTAATAGTTGAAATCATGAATATTTATAAGCCATCCACCAATGAAAGATAAAATCATGAATATTTATAAGCCATTATCCAATGGAAAATCCATAGAGATAAAATCATCAATGTTTATAAGCCATCAACCAATGGAAAACCTAGAGATAAAATCATGAATATTTATAAGCCAGAAACCAATAGGAGACCATACTAACCTCTGGTAGGCTACTGATGAAGTCATGGATGTTTGCCTGCTTAGCAACGCTAATTATTTCGTCCAAGTCTGGCGTATAATCAACGCTATATGCGATGTTGTCGCAAATGGATGAGTTGAACAATACTGGTTCCTGGCTCACAATACTCATTTGTGAACGAAGGAACGACAGGTTTATTTGTTTGACATTGTGCGAATCGACAGTCTGAAATAAAACATATTTGGGTCAATTGGTGGTTTGTTGTTATTGGTTCTAAAGAATAATGTCCAACGTCAATTCATTTGATTTTTAAAATTAAAAAATATTATAAATAAAAAGATATATATAAATCCAAAGGCAAATTACTGAAAAAATGACAATGCTGTGGGTATCAGTGGCTGGATCTCAATGGAGATACAAAAAAAAAGCGAAAAGCTAAATCAAAACGATAAAGTAAACAGCCAGAAAAGTTAGCAGAGCTTTCGGGCAACACTAGCCCTTCATCAGTGCAAGATAAAAGATATTATATATATATATATATATATTATATCCAATCTGCAGACAGTACTGTTTCGATCTTCTTAGATCTCGTCAGTGCAGCTCAGGTTTCGAAGTGAAATGTACCGCAGAACTGGCACAATATATAGGCTGAGCCAGGTATGCGGGACATGGTACACTGATTATGAACACAAAGAGTGCACAAGCTCAACGAGCGTGCTTTGCAAAATGCTAATAGTATTCACAACAAAAATGCACCGTTTCGAAATAAAGAGTGCTCTACAAAACAACATACTATATATGTATATAGAAGAAAGTAGAAAAAATGTATTATTCCAGGGTCTTCCATGAAATTATATTATATAATAATAAATATTAAAAATAATTTAAACTCACCACTGATCCTTCTGCTGGGTCATAAAAACGTTCCAGCATCGAAATTAGTGTACTTTTGCCGCATCCGCTAGCTCCGACCAAAGCCAGGGTTTTACCAGACGCAACCGTCAGGTCAAGTTTGTGAAGAATGGTTGTATCTGGTCGTGTCGGGTAACTGAACACCAACGAGTCGTATTTGATCTCCCCAACAATTTCCTAATTTGAAAAAAGTTACAACAAAACATATAGTCAACATACCAACAATTAATACAGTAAAATCTAAATACTTGAACAGCAGTGTTAACATAGATTCTGATAATACGTTAGTATTAGTTATATCAGAATTTTAAATTTGAATTTACTTACTGGTTTCTGGCCAGATGTTGAGTAGCTGTCAATTTTTGGAACCAGATTAAACAGCTGTAGCATACGCGCTGTGGATATCTGAGCTTTGGAGAAATCTGGCACGAAGGCAAATGCTTGACCAACGGAGATACCGGCAAAAGCTATCACATGGAAGACCCTGGAATAATAAATTTGTTATTGTTATAGTGCGAAAAAATTACAAAACAAATTGTGTTTTTTATGTGTGTAATTCAATTTACAGTCGGGGGAAAATGACAAAAGTCTTCCTACTTTCTAGGAGTGTTATCAGATAATCTATATTGTTCTGACAACTCTGTAACATGAACACAGTGCTGATTTTGCCATTTTTCCCCTAACTGTTTAATTAAGTATTTCCATGTGGAGAGCCTCTCGACGGTTATTCTTATTTATAACTTTTAGGTGATCCTACCTCATTGATTTACTTTGTAGTGTTTTAATGTCTTACTTTTTACTGTATTTGAAATTTGGTCAAATAAATGAAATGATATGATATATATAGTATGAACAAATTTAGAAATATAATATTATACAGATATAATAAATAATTAATATAAAATTAAATAAATAAATATAATAAACTAATATTCTGCTCGGATACAAGAGTGAGGGTACTTACTTAAATACTTCAGTAGCTGTCATTTCGCCTATTCCTATCAAGTGACCTCCGTAACGGAACGCAATAGCGTACATGACGAACATCATTCCTTGCGAAAATCCGTATGCGAATCCGGAAACCAGGGAAGCTTTCATTGATTTTCTTAATACAAAATAACATTTTTAGAAATATACATTATTATTATTTAGTTTATTTATTTATTTTTTTTTTTACAATTCTACAAAAGTGTTAAAAACATATTGTCGCTAATTTATTTCACAAGAAAGCGCCCTCTTAATTGAATAAGGAAGGGCATTTCTGCTGTACAAATTTGGTAAAAACTCACTTGTGTGGATTTTCTAGACATTTACTGTATGTTTGTAGCATGTGTTTCTCAAGCGTTAACGATGCTACTGTACGGATATTCTCAATAGACTCTGAAGCCGTCTGCAAAATAAAAACCAAATTATGGTCAAAATCAATTCAGTATTCTATGTACATTGCGGGATTGCTGAACACATCAGTATCTCAGTAGCTCCTGTCTACACTATCAACAAAATGTGATGTGCCCATATATGGACATGATGATGTCATATCACTACCATATTTAAGCATATCACTACCATATATGGATATATCCCTACCATATATGGATATATCACTACCATATTTAAGCATATCACTACCATATTTAAGCATATCACTACCATATTTGGGCATATCAATACCATATTTGGGCATATCACTACCATATTTAAGCGTCTCCTACCTTGCTTGCATCTTCAAGAAGTCCTTCATTCGTCTTTTGGTTGCCAGCGAATGCTTGCATCTCTAACATCCCACCAATCATGATCAACGGAACTCCTGCTAGAACTACCAACGACAACTTCCAGCCGTAGACAAACGCCATTATCAGAGCGACAATAAGAGTGACCAATGCTTGTACTGTCGTACCAATTCTAATACCTGTGGCCTGATGGGTAAAATTCAAATAATAACGATCATTACATAACGAACATTAATTTAATCGAGTTTAAAGATGTATTGTCTCCCGTGTATCATTTTATTTTATTGTTTTGTGAGTCGTATACTGGGCCCTCTAGGAAAACATTCTTGTAGTGACAAAGTCAAAATAAATAAACAGTGAATTGAATAAAACATACATTCTTCACGTTTGATGCGTCAGTAGCCAAACGATGTGTGAGAGCGCCTGTGCTATGTTTTGGATCATCAAACCAGCCAATATCCTGAAAAGGTAAGAGATAAAATATTTTTAAAGAAGAAAAAACTCTATATGGAGGTTACTTATACATATTTAAGTCTTTCCACTTAATTATTTTTTTGCATACACACTAATGTCATATTTACAAATAAATTTTGGATAAATTTTTAAATTATTTTTTTAGAACCTTTCAATATTGTTTTTACTTTTCTGTTGTTTTAACACTGTTCATGTGTTTTACACTGCAGTATATTATTTTTTTTTTTATTAGACCAATAAAAGATGAATTGAATATTTGATTAGCGCCCTTCTGCGTACCCACCTGTCGAAGCATACTTGAGAAAGCTTTGTTACGTAGTCTCATGGTCAAACGTTCCCCAGATACGGAATACATCCAACCCGTCATGACGTTAGAGATGCCGATGACGACACCGAGCAGAAGAAACATCAAAGACCAAAACCTGGCCTCCTTTTTCATCTCCTCGTCTTCAAGACCAAACACCTATAAAATTGATATTTTTACAAAAGTCTTAAGCAACATCTTTTTTCTTCTTATTTTATAGGATAGGATAGACAGATGCCTTTTTTACTCAAGCTCCTGTGAATACTGTTCCAGCGAGCTCTGAATAGGAGCTTCAAAGTGCTGGAGAACAGCTTCTTTTTTCTTGGTTATCTTAGGATATTTTATGGATCATTTTTGTGTGTAAAGTACTTTGTATTAGGTGTATAAGACTCCATTATTACTTTACTTTATTCACATCATCATACATAAATAGTACAATACAATACAATGTATGTGTTTGTGAAAAGGAGCCAAAAAATAGCTTTCGCTAATCAAGGTTTGACTCCTGTCACAAAAAATAAATTAGTCATAATGCATACATTTTCATCTATCAACAATAATTCAATAAGAAAAAAACAGCAACTATATGAAAGAAATAACGTAAACAAGGGCTAACATTAATATTTTTGTAAAAGTAAACATTTAACTTCATTTATAAATTTAAATCTAGAAGAGGTACATTTTATAACTAAGGGTAAATTATTCCAAAGTTGAGCTCCATTAAAAGAAATTCTAAATTTACCAGCATCTGTGCGAGCTTTCGGAATTGCAAAATTATATCTATTACTAAATCTGGTACTAGCATTATGTGTAATTAAATAAAAGTATTCCATTGTTTGATGTGGTGTTTTGCCGTTAATTTGGTCATGATCAAACTTAACTATACTTAATTCGAACAACTTAAAAACGTCTAAAATACCCAGATCTTTAAATAATGGAGAAGATGGAGCCATAAAATCAGAGAAAGTTATACATCTAAGACACATTTTTTGGACAAGTAAAATAGGATAAAGATGGGACTTATACGTGCTACCCCAGACTTCTAAACCATAAGTAATATTTGATTGAATAAATGATTTATAAAGCATAAGTAAAATATTACGGGGTACAATATGGCGTAAACTAAACAGAATTCCAGATTTCTTTTTTATCCTATTTTTAATAAAGTTTATATGGCTCTTCCATGTGATGTGTTTATCTAATTTAACACCTAAAAACTGAATTTCATTGACTTCTTTAATCATAACATGTTTGTAATAAATATTGTTTGATTTATTAATAGTTTTATATCGGTTACAAAAAATAATATAATTAGTTTTAACTAAATTAACAGTTAATTTATTAGTGTCAGACCAGTTTGATATTTTTTTTAAATGATGATTTACCATAGACAAATCAATATTACTGCCTGCAAAATTGTGATATAAGGTAGTGTCGTCAGCAAATAAACGATATTCAAAAAAACTGGAAGAATTTGGTAAATCATTAATATAGATTAGAAAAAGAGTGGGTCCAAGAACCGAGCCTTGTGGAACACCGCATTGAATTGATAACTGATCGGAGCTTTGACCGTTCGAAAAAACAAATTGGGATCTATTTTTTAAATAATCAGTAAACAAAAGTAACGGTTGCCCTCTAATACCATAATAATATAATTTGGATAACAAAATTTGGTGATTAATTGTATCGAAGGCTTTAGAAAAATCAATAAATATACCTAATGAAGACTTATTATTATCAACTTGATAAAGAAAATTATTAATTAGATTAATTAGGGATAATTTTGTACTATATTTTTCACGAAAACCGTACTGGTGTTTGAAGAACAAATTATATTTTTCAAAGAAGATAATAAGTCTGTTATTGATAATTCTTTCAAAAATTTTACTAAATAAAGGCAAAATGGAAATTGGACGATAATTACCGGGTTTATCTGTATTACCTTTCTTAAATAGAGGTATTACTTTTGCTACTTTCAAAGCAGTGGGGAAACGACTACGTGTAAATGATAAATTAATAATGTAGGATAGCGGCATTGCAATGACGTTTGCAGCTATAACAATCAATTTAGCCGGTAAATCATCATATCCCGCTGATTTTCTAATATCAATACCTTTTAATAAATGAAGAACTTCGTCATAACATGTAGGGTTTAAAAAGAAAGATTTGTCTGAAGCATTTGTCAAAAAATCAGAATACATTGATGTAGATGCAATTTTCTCTGCAAGGTTGGGACCGATGTTAGTGAAATACTGATTAAAGGTATTTACAATTTTTTCGGGAGTATCCTGAACTATTTCATTACCATTATCGTGTTTAATTATTAATTTTTCAGGTAGGTTGTGATTAGATTTGTTTTTCCCAAGAAGATTATTGATAGTTTGCCATGTTTTCGAGGAATTATTCTGGTTGTGTAAAAATAAAGTAGTATAGTAATTTCTTTTAGCTACTCTAAGTACTTTTGTTAACGTATTTCTATACTTCTTATATATGGTTACTTTACTAATTTCATGTCCTGATTTAATCACCTTTGAATACAACTTATATTTTTTATTAATTGATTTTTTAATTGATTTGGTAATCCATGGTTTGTTTTTTGTTTTTGTTTTTGAAGATCTTTCTACCATTGGGGCATGAATATTACAATAATCACTAAATAATGAAACAAATAACTCGTATGCTTCATCAACCTCATTACAAGAGTAAATTGCATCCCAAGAAATAAGAGATAGTTCATCAAT
The DNA here is from genome assembly GCF_964355755.1 of Antedon mediterranea. NCBI lineage: Eukaryota > Metazoa > Echinodermata > Crinoidea > Comatulida > Antedonidae > Antedon > Antedon mediterranea. The sequence goes on from NC_092672.1 coordinate 33,979,169, forward strand.
AAATCTTTGTTCATCAAAATATTTGTAGTTTCTATACTTAATTTTACCCTTAACGTTTCCTGTATACTTCGTGTTAGCAAATATTGCAAAGGTAGGTAAATGGTCTGAAATATCACATGCGATTGTACCAGAATGTATTGAATTACTAACAATATTAGTATAGATATGATCTATGATTGTCGATGACGTTTTCGTAATCCTTGTAGGAACGGTTATGATTTGATTTAAATTAATACAAGTTAAGGCTGTAGAAAATTCATCTATCGACTTATCATCGTCCGATTTGGACAGATCAATATTAAAGTCTCCTAGCAGAATACATTGATGTTTATCTATTTTAATAGAATTAAGAACATTTATTAACCCGTTGTGAAATTCATGTATACTAGTGTTTGGCTTTCTATAAATAACACTTACAATAATAAAGTTATTACCATCTGAAACCTCTAACCACAAAGATTCAGTATTTGGAACAGTATAGGGAAGAACTTTATATTTAATTGAAGAGTGAATATATGCAGCAACCCCGCCGCCTCTACTATTTTCCCGACAGTTATGTTCAAGAGAATAAGAATTTAAATGCAATAATTCTGGATTGTCTATTTTCCATGTCTCTGAAACTCCAATAATTTTAAATTTTCCTATCAGTGTGTCTTCATAGAGCAAACGAGTTTCTTCAAAATTTTTTTTAAGGGAACGAGCGTTTATGTGTGTTACAGTGAATGCATGATTAAACACAGTGCTGTAAGACGCATTAAATGCAGACGGTGTTACTGCATTTTTCACACTTTTGTTATTTAAATTAATGTAAAGGTCCTCCTCAAGATAGGAATCTATAAAATCCTGCATACCAGGTTACTTGCATATCTAACTAAAGTAACGTAAGCCCAACTGAAACAAAGACTAAAATAAATACACAAATACAAACATTTTTTCAAAAACGTCATTATAAGAAAAAAAAAAAGTTTATTTCTTCAATACAATGAGTGGAAACACGGTAGTCCTCTCACCGCCAACAAAAATTAATCTCAGTACAGTATATGTCTAAGTCTACTTCTTGGTCTCACTTACTTCATTAGGGTACACTCTCTTTAGTTTACCATCAATACCCTTTATTAACATGTATGCTGGAACAGTAAAGGGGATTATAGCAAACTGTCCTCTTTTTCGTATTTTAATTAAATCAGCTCTTAGTTTTGCCCTATCCGCTCTAACTGAAGCGGATACATCGTCGGTAACAAACACCGTGTTTTCATGGTAGAGTATTTACCTTTCAATGCTTTCGGCGCTGAGCGAAGAACTAATTCCCTATCCGTGTACCGAAGGAGTTTTACATGTATAGGGCGTGGCGATGATCTGGTAGCGGCTGCAGCAGAGGCTAATTTTCCCATGGGGCTACGATGCGCTCGTTCAACTTCTATTTCTTTATCAATTTTTAAAATCGATTTAACTATATCTAAAAATACTTCAGTACAGTCCAAAGAGTTTTCCAAGCCTTCACACACACCCCATAGAACAATATTATTTCGTCTAGATCTGTTTTCCAAATCATCACACCTTTTTTCTAGCTTCAGTAGCGTATCCTTGTTGACACAATTTTCAACTTTACTTTTAGTTTCATCTAGATCGTTTATTAAAGTGTTAACTCCTACCTCGAGTTGGTTAGTAATATCCTTGATTTCATTCTGATCCTTTTCCAATTGCTTTTGTTTTTCTTCTATAGTAGACAGCCTGATTGCAATACCTTGTAAAAGTTCTTCTATGTTGTCCAGCTTACTTAATTTGCATAATATTTGTTCACCTTTATCTCCAATTCCAGTGGTAGTTGTTTCTTCTACTTCTTTATTTCTTTGAGACTTTCTTTCAGGCTTTTTATCCTTTTTGTCATTCATTATGTCGTCTTTAATAAATTTCCTAAGCTTAAATAAGCTTAAATAACTGTGACAAATAATAAAAACTAGCTTGGCGCCGAGGAGGACGGGAGCGGTTTTACAACACGTCTGCACTCAACAGTTGCATGTCTATAATTATCATTATCAAAACATAAAGACTACAAGAATTGTAACCATTGTTAGAGCTATGAGTCACCACAAAAGACAATTGACCAAGTAAAATACATTAAATGTTATGTTACTTTATATGAAATTCTTATAATTTATAAATTTACTAGGATAGCCCAGGTATAATCACAGACGTTTTTTAATGGGGGAAAAGAAACTTAGAGGAAAACAGAAAAAGATGTTTATACAGTTTTCAGAGTTACTGCTCAGGTACAAATATTTGTAAACCTAAAACCACTAAAGTTCTTGTAGGGCATGGCATGTGAAGAAGATATGTGATAACTTTAAAAATTCCTCTCAACTTACGTTGATGAATTCGGCAAAGAAGAACGCCCATACAGGCCAGACAACGCCTTGAGCCGACGCCCAGAAGCATCCATTAATGATATACAAAGTCTCTGGTGAATTTAATCGCAGTATGTCCATATACTTCACTTCTGGCGCTGGTTCCTAGGAGATAATAATAAAAATAATACTTGTACAGTGTTTTCAGTTTAAAAAATCAAGCTACATTGAAATATTTAGTAGATAAAAGATAACTGGTCCCTTTTTCCCTTTTTTTACTGATTTTATATATTTTTTATTCTTGTAAATAAATCATTGTGATAAATCAGACTAGACTAATCAGATGATTATATTTCAATTCATTTTTGTATATATTATTAATATTCTCTTTATGTCATGTATTGTATCTTGTATTAAATGTTGATTAATAAATATTGTTATAATTGTATTTTGCAGGGACACTCTTGTGTTATAGCGCATTGTTGCTGTCGCAGCCCCTTGACCGATTGTGTCGAATAAATAAATAAATAAAAAATGAAATCGGACAAGAATTCAAATCTGTGGTATATAATGATATCTATATCTGATTTTGTTGTATTAGTGATCGTCGTTGTTTTGTACGAGTTCTTGATTGTTATTATGTTTTTTATTTTTATTTTTATTTGTTTAGTAATTAGTAAGTGCCATAATAGTATTGCTATTGTTTATTTATCAAATGTTAAATTGTTAAAAATATACTATATTTAAGGTTTTGGCTGCCACTGTATTCTAACGTTTTTGGAAATAAATATACCATGAATATAAATACGAGTTATATTTATCAATTGATATAAAATTCAAAATAAATTTATCTGGTAATATTTATTTTGCCTTAATTAAATAAAATAAATAAGCAAATAAGTAAATGCTTACATCTTCCAATTCTAATTCTTCTAAATTGGGTTCTTTTTCCTTCTTTCCCGACTTGTTACCCTTCTCTGAATGTGTTGATCGTACAGACATCTGCCGGCTGATTTGAGTTGATATTTGCCGTTTGATTAACGGTGATTTTGGTTCGTTGGTAGCAACCTCCCCAGCATTCAGTGCTACATAAAAACAAAATTAGGTTTTGTATAAAGCTCTGTCTACAGTATCAAACTTTATGTGACAAAAAAATGTGATGTGGCCATATATGATGTCACATCACTATCATATTTGGACATATCACTACCATATTTGGACATATCACTACCATATTTGGACATATCACTACCATATTTGGACATATCACTACCATATTTGGACATATCACTACCATATTTGGACATACCACTACCATAATTGGGCACATCTATTCTATTCATCTATACATTTATTATCAACAGTTTCAATAACTTTATTTATTTAGTGTACATTCAACAGTGTAAACACCAATTACAGGATGAAATATACATATTATTGAACATAAATTGAATAATTAAGAAAATAAATAACTGCCTCGTGAGGACCCTGAGCTAACAACAAAGAGGTAATGCATAATGCAAAATCAAAATAATAGTTATAAGCCCACAAGCTTAAAAATGAATTAAAAAATCCTATATGACTATTTGACCCCACTCCCTGCGTTATTTCAATCCCACAATACCTTCCTCTTCTTCCTGTTGTCGTAGCATCTGCAGAGTAACCAATTGAGCATAAACGCCATTCTTTGCCATCAACTCATCATGTGATCCGCTTTCAGCTACACTGCCTTCGTCAATAGCGTAAATGACATCAGCATTCTTGATAGTGGATAGTCGATGGGCAATCACAAGCGTTGTACGGCCAACTTGAGCCTGGAAATTAAAAACAAAATCAAGGTGTTGAAATTACTAAAGAACTAGAAAATACTGTGATAAAATAAAGATTTGGTAATTGGGTCTGCAGTGTCAGTGTGTGTATTATTACTCAAAAAAAAAAGAAAAAGCAGGAAACTTCATGAATATTAATTAAGATATAAACTAAGGTAATTGAGTAATACATCCAACTCTCCCAATACACCCTTTGGCTGCCCAAATATTTCTGGTTGCCCAAATATTTCTGGTTTTCCAGAAAGGCTTTCTGGTTTTTCAGAATGTGTTTTTAATGGTAAAAAGGAATTTGGCTTTTGGGAGAGTTTCCGGTTTTCAGAGAGTCCGGTATTGGGAGAGTTGACTGTATATACAAAATATAAAAAAAGGATAACGTAAGTATACTCTACATTATCAAGGGCCTCCTGGACAACCCTCTCACTCTCGGAATCAAGAGCTGACGTAGCTTCATCCAGTAGGAGGATCTTTGGGTTCCGGATCAGCGCTCTTGCAATGGCAACTCTCTGCTTCTGTCCACCAGACAGCTGGGTGCCTCGTTCACCGGCCAGAGTGTCGTACCCCTATGAAAAAATGTCAAATAAATCAGCATACACAAACAATACATTTGTCCGAACAAAATTATACTAATTAAGAATGTTTATTTATTGGTAAGAATATTTCCTAAGTTGATTATAGTAACTGCTCTATTTTAACAAGGTATGATCCAAGTTAAATGCCGAAGGAGAGGTTCTACTGTATAAAATAACAAATCTTTGCAGCAGTACCTTAGGTAGTTTAGAAATAAAATCATGCGCATTTGCCGACTTTGCTGCAGCGATTACATCCTCCTTTGTGACGCCCTCACGACCGAAAGCAATGTTCTCAAAAATGGTGGTGGCGAAAAGAACCGGCTCCTGGCTGACAACTCCGATGCAGTCTTTTCTCAACCAGTTGATATTAAGATCTGTGATGTTATTCCCATCAATCAGGATCTGCGAAAAAAATAATGAATGTTTATGGATGGTGAGAAAATGAATGAAAAGATTGACTGCTCTATTTAATGATTCGTTATTAACCAGTGCTTTAAACTCTGTCTACACTATCAAACTATTTGATAGGAGAATATGTACATATAAAGGATTGTTGGTATTTGTCACAGCCAGACATAAGATCAAAGACCTGTTTCTATCTTGGCAAGGCGAGCACAGTGTCCTGTTGTTAGATTGATTATATTGGTCATACACTGAGAGTGGTGCAGATATTTTATATATTAAATATTTTAAGCTCCACTCACCTCTCCACCCGCAATATTATAAAATCGTTGTAGCAATGCAACTGTTGTTGATTTCCCACAACCACTTGCACCAACAAGCGCCACCATTTGACCACTTTTGATATTCAAATTCAGACCTTTTAAAACTTCTACTTCACTGCGTGTTGGGTACGAGAATTTCACGTTACGGAATTCAATATTACCGTCGACAGTTTTCGGTTTTTTACCTTCTTCTGAGTATGTATCGATCTCTGGTTCGTTGTCGATGATATTATAAAGTACAGATGCGGCCCCCATTGCTGTGGCAACGTTGCTAACATTCGGAGCGATGGTACCGATGGCAAATGAACCAATCAGAACGCTGAAAAACACTACAAGCACGTCACCTCCTGTGATCTTTCCATCTATGATCATTCGTGGTCCGTACCAGAAAGCGAGGGCGTACGCACAAAACATGATAAACATAGTAACCCCCATTGCAACCCCAGTCAGTATACCTTTCTTGATCCCAATGGACTTGGCTTTATCAAGCTCCGTTGAATATCTGCAAAAGAAAATAAAAGATACAAATAAAAAGAACAGGAAAAATTTTAGAAACAGATTCATCAATCAAAGTAATTGATTGATTATTGACATTAAAATGGCATATTTAACAAAAACAAATTTCACTTACCACCATAATGAAAAACAACTGTTAAATGTTGATTATGTTTTTTTTTAATAAACAAAAATGTACTACTACTATACAATGTAGAGCATACTACAGCTGACACAACACCTTGACCATGTTAAATAAATTACACAAACCAAAAGTGGTGTTGTTAGTCTATGACTGCTAGCTTATCTGGATAAACCGACATTGACCTATTCTCTCCAAGAAGAGAGCTACAACTTGAATATATAGAAAAATTATAAACACCCTTGTCAGATAATGGTACATTTCATGGGAACATCCAAACCAAACACATCACACAAAATAAACTACACACCTGACTTTTTCTTTTTCCTCTCCACCGAATGCTACCACTGTCCTGATGCAGGACAGCACCTCTTCCGCCACGCTTCCAGCTTTTGCATATGAATCTTGTTCTTTCTTTGCAAACTCTGTCACAATCTGTAAACAAAAAACAATAATTACAATGCAAAGACACTTTATTTGTCTTTTATTATTCTTGTTTTATTTATCTATGCATAAAAATCTTTAAAATACTCAAAAAAATTGTATTTGGAGCTTGGACAAAGATAAAAAAAAATACAAAAAAACAAAAAAAATACAATATATGTACAGTAAATACAATATATGTACAGTATATACAATATATGTACAGTATACATACAGTATATGTACAGACAGTATACATACAGTATATGTACAGACAGTATACATACAGTATATGTACAGTATATCATACAGTATACATACAGTATATGTACAGTATACATACAGTATATGTACAGTATGCATACAGTATATGTACAGTATACATACAGTATATGTACAGAATACATACAGTATATGTACAGTATACATACAGTATATGTACAGTATATGTACAGTATACATACAGTATACATACAGTATACATATAGTATATGTACCAGTATATAATACAGTATACGCACAGTATATGATGGGCTTATTGACAATTCCTCTAAACTGACATATTAAAAATTGTGAAATCATTATAAGAATAATTCATTCATCCTAAACATACATTATCATTTCAAAATAATATAGATTATTCCACTTATGGAATTTATGGTTGAACTTTTGAACAAACTTTTATTTATTTATTTTTTGCTTGTATTATTTGAGGTAACTGCAGTCTAACTTATTTGTATTCATCTATTTATATATTGTTGATTGTGTTGTCTATAGTTTAAATATTCTTTATTGTGTAATACATATGCAATTCATTCAGCCATGTGCTTCCATGTATGTACTTTTAAATGAGAATTTTTGAATAAAATATACCTAATAAGATATATCATGGTAGAGAGGAATGTTTGGCTTTAATATATTTAAAATAACACCAAGATTTTGTGTCGTAAGCTTGCAGTTATTTGTCTACAAACTACACATTTACTTACTTTAGTTATGAGACTTCCACAAATAGCTAACAGGGGAGTCAATGACATCATTACCAGAGTTAGCTCCCAGCTTTTGTAAAATCCAAGTGAAAAACCTATAAAAATGAAATATTGATATTTAAACAAGTATAATTCAACATGGAGCTTATAGCATTTAATAAGCAATTAGACTGGGTTAGCAAGTCACTCACAGCCTGACACAGAGGTACCATAATTTCAGAGTGTCTGTCACTTATGCCAGCAGGTAATTGTCTAGGCTTGCAATACACAAATCTAATTTCAACATTTAACATTACCAAATGTCAATTTTAATTAATTCTCCTGGCCATTATTATTTAGTTTCCCAATAGATTTGTCAATAAATAGGAACACATTTGTGACCTTTGACACCTGTCTGAACATTATCTCAATGCTTTAAAAATGCTCACCAGCTAGAAACTGGCCAACATACTGCATGGTGAGTCCAAACTTATCTCCAATGCCTTCCCTGATCCGTTCAATATCACTGAAATAACAAGATGAAAATGGTGTAAATAAAAGAAAAACATTTTGGCACACATGTCGTCATACCTATACTTCAACTGTGGTTCTACATTAAAAAAAGAAAATAACAGGGACTGGCAAATATAATTAAAATAATAGTTTAAAGCTCTGTCTACACTATCAAACTAGTGCGATGTGCCCAAATATGGTAGTGATATACACAAATATGGTTGAGATAACATCATCACATTATCATATGTTGAAGAAAATATTTTAATTATTTTATTAATTTTAAATTGTAAAGCAGAAAGTAAATGTGGATTTCTACTTACTCCGACAATCTGGTGTTAAGTTCTCCGCTTGGATGAGCATCGAACCATCCGATATCTTGTCGTAAGATGGCTTTGAAAAACGCTTTTCTTATTTTGTTGACTTGACGTTGACAGGCTGCTACCCAACAAGATATCTAAATAAACAAATAAAAACAATATGGGAATTAGGTAAAGTTCCAAAACAAATATAATTTAATAAATTCTAGTTTGACAAAAAAATGTGATGTGCCCAAATATTGATTGATTGATTGATTGATTCTTTTATTTTTCACACAACATTCTTAAAAATATAAATAAAAGATTAAGTACAATAAAGTGTGAAAAACAGGATAACCACAAGCAAGCAAAGCTTTTAATCTGTGGCACCCTAACTTAAAATATAAATTTACAAATATATTACAAAAAAATGTTTTCATGTAGTAAATAAATGAAGGAAAATACAACGTACTATAATATAACATATATATATACATCAGTCTCAGAATATATACGAGAATGTAATTAATTAAGTTAAAGTTAGACATATTTTACAAATGTTGTTTTCGCATAGATATATTGTTTCTTTATAACTATTAATGCATTTATTTAGTAATAGTTTTTTAAATATTGATATATTTTCACTCTCTCTTATATTTCTTATAAGTTGATTCCATAGCTTAGGTCCTCTATATGCTATACTTTGCTTACCCATATTAGTTGATTTTAATTTTATACAATAATTGTCTTTATTTCGAGTGTTATATGTATGATAATTATCAAATAAACTGAATAAAGAATTAAAAAATTTTGGAAGTTGTCCTTTTTGGTATTTAAACATAAAATTTAAAACACTGTTTTTATACAAATCAAATATATTAAGTGTGCCCGTTTTCACAAAGAGCTGAGAAGAGGGATGATGAAAGTCTACCTTACAAATGATCCTAAGAGCTTTTTTCTGAAGCAATAGAAGGCGATCCAAATTGTCTTTGGTAGTGATATGTCATCATGTCCATGATCACATAAAGTTTGATAGTTTAGACAAAGCTTTACAGTGGTGGCTGCACCCATCCACGATAGAGCCTCAATTTGATCTTCAGAAGGTTTGTATTTTTATTGTTAAGAGATTCGTTTTAGAATTACAAAATTTAATAACATGTTATAAAAATAATACTGTATTATGACAGAAAAATATGGCGAGCGTTAAGCATGTTTGCACATCGAGCACAAATCTGACTATCCATTGTCAAACAAGGTCATTCATGCTCACTGCTGATGGGACAAAAGAAAAAAATTTACGATTCTGGCAAACAAATGGCTTCTTGATCCATCGCTTTGAAACTTGAAACTTGATATATGGGCACATCACATTTTTGTTGTCACATAAAGTTTGATAGTGTAGACAGAGCTTTAGTTTGTTAATTTAAAATATTAATTTGTGTTTAGACTACCTGCATGAGTCCAGAGAACATCACAACCAATGCTATGATCCCAAAGTACAACGCAAAGTCAGCCATCTTATCCTCAAACTCCTTAGCTGTGAGATTGGAGGTGCCCGACTCGTATTCAACGAGTGTGTCCGTTAGTTCACCAAATACGATCATGAGGGCAGGCCAACCAGCTCCAACGGCTACCGCAAATGTTGAGCCAACAATCATGAGAAAAAAATCCACACATGTTGCGTAACGAAACTGAAAATTACAAGAAATAAATTAATAAAATTAGCATAAAAAAGAATAAAACAATAGTAAAAAAGAATAAAATGACTATTATTCTTCAATCCTACAACTTGGTTCCTAGTAAAGCTTGGTTCCAACGAGGAAGGACGCAACGCAAGGACGTCAACGCATTTGACCAATGACCAATGGATAATTCAAACTGTCAATTGTCATTAGTCAACTCGCGTTGAAAAACACATGCAGCGCAAGTAATGTCACCATTCACAAGAAACATTTCAAATGATTTGTCGCTTGTGATTGGTCAAATTACTTGTGTTGTGTGTACGTTCTTGTGTTTCATCCAAATGGGAACAAAGCTTAACTCACAATAATTAAAAAAGGTAAATTTGTATGTGAAGCAAAACATATTTTTGTGTTTAGACAACAGGTGCAAAATATTCATGAATATATTCATATTAAAGTCTAGTCCTACAGTACATGAAGTCCACCTAAAAATGGGGGACATTTTCGACTTTTATTTACTAAGTTTTTTTTTTTTAATCTTTATACAGCTTCTTAAAAAAAAGAAAAATAAAACTTTATTATAAAATAAAATATTAAAATTGTTACATCATCAATGGGGTTAACCTTAAAATTAGAATAATCTCAAAGTACTATATCAAATACAGGGTGATTAAACTTTAAGTGTAAAAAATAAAAACCGCTTAGATCCTAAAAAAATTTGAACAATTCAATTCCAAGGTTTATTCAATAAAATAAAACGAAAATTTACATTGTAGCCAAAGGCTAAACTGTGTAAAATTCTACAAAATATTTCACATATAAAAAAGTTATCACATAGAAAGAACACCTAATATTAAAATGAAAAAAACATTGAAAAATCGAAGAAATTGTTATGAATCATGGCCTAATATATTAAATAGCTGTATTAAAACTTATGTATTATTATTTTCACTTTGTTTGATAACGGCAACGTTGACTAAATGTAACAATCTCAAAATAATGTATCAACCCCGGGGGGGTCACTCTTAAATATTTCCATACGGGGAGGTGCCGCATTTACGGGTATATTTTCGAGGGCCTGGTAGCACAAGTGTGGGAAATTATGGAGAGTTGGTAGCACAAGTGTGGGAAATGACAGGGTGAAATTAGTAGTTTAAGTGCCTGGCCCGCCCACCCGTGTCAAAATGTCACGATTTATCGCCAAATTTTGCAGGTATTTTAGCATAATGGATGCTATAAGCCCGGCTATAAGCCCATTGCTAAACACCTTTGAATAGGCCTAGAGTTTTCGCATCAGCAGAAGAACACGAAACATAGCCTACGACAAAATCATTCAACTGTGACCACTCTTGACTCTTGATCATCGTCGATTGTCATGCACCGCGGACGAGCGAAAACACGTTCATGATTTTGCCATGAACGGTCTCTTTGGCCATGCGCAGATCATGCCGGGAACCAGTACAAATATTGCGCCCTCTCTGGCGTGGCCTTGTTTCTGCCGTCTTTTTAGAGAACACTGGATTTTTATTTGGTAAATGGTAGTTCAAGTCCGTAGTATTTTTCAGTAAAACAGGTAGCACAAGTGCCTCATGTCTTGAAGTGGCTGCTGCACCCCCCAAACCCCCCCCCCCCCCCCGTTTGGTTTATATACAAGTGACCCCCCCGGGGTATCAACCATTGGGTCAAACTTTAGATGTAAAAAACACAACCATCAGGTGATTAAACTTTAGGTGTAAACAAAAATACTTAAAAAGACACTAAAATTAAAAGATCCTTGAAGAATTGTCTACCGTATGGGGTGAACAAACTTTAAGTTTAAAAATACAAAATCACACACACCTTAAAATGACAATAATCTCAACTATGGGTTATATGGTAACAAATACCATAATATCAGATAGCTTTGTTTGGTTACAGGCAAACAGGCCATTGGCCACAAGTTGTTATGCACCGCTACACATTTTAATGTGTTTTTTTTTATTAATAAAGAATAATATAATACATAACATGTCATGGGTAACCAAACTTTTCACTGATAAATTACAGTTTGTTAACATAATGTGGGCTTATCAATATTATAAAGTACGGTTATCACGGGGGTTATCATAGTAATGTAAAGCTTTGCAGGGTGACCAAACTCTACAATAAAAGCTAATACTGTATTGATTGGGCAAGAACAATCCAGTCGCAGTAGGTAGAAAACATTAATAAAGAATGAACGATAATAAAACTAGTACTAAATAGCTTACTGTTATAAATGATTAAAGGTTGACCAAACTTTTACCAGTATAATCCAACCAACCAATGCATTTGTATGCTTTTAATTAGAATATGAATAGAAGCCTAGTTCATCAAACTTTGGTGTTATGCATGACTGCACAAATTAAACGACACAATTCATAAAGCGATAATACCTATAAACACAGTACACTGCTATTTTGCTGTGTCAAGTGGGATATATAAATATACATTACAGCATTATATAGCATTTCAATTCAAACTATCACAATGTATAGTGTCATATAAAGGTTGTAAAAAGCAGGGCGGTCAGAATTTTGCCTAATTTTATTTAGTGAATGCATTCAAGCATGACCGCCATTGTTTACTCAAACAAACTAAACCTATTTCCAATATTTTGTTAATATAATAGCCATGCCAACAAAGTCAGTTCTCTGTGGATAGCATTTTACATAGGTTCCATATTGTTAATACAAGTGTACAACAAATGCCGTAGTCTATACATTCTATATAGTTTTAATAATATTTAGAAATTGTTAGCAGTGTCTATGTTAGGAATGGTTTGAGGTGTCAGAAATGAATTGTATCCATCATTGACAAATGCTATTACATTTTAAAAGGCATATAAAAATTCTCTAGTGTACTGTCACCTCTCCTCCTTTTCAAAAACATATTTTAAGACGAAAATTGCTGGGAATGACAACATCACCAAATATTATTTAAAGGGTTTTAAAATCCATTCCAATAGTAGTACTAATTTTTTGATTAAAAAAAAGAATTTCCTCATTCTGTATTTTTTGGAAGATGTGATGCTAAACATGTTTTATATGCGGCCATCAAAGCATTACTTATGATGTCAGTGTAAAATAATAAATAAACATGACAATTTAGTGGATATAATATGATTTTAATGCAGTACATACCAATGTTAGTAATGATATTGTCTCTACTTCCTCTTCTTTTGTTTCAGTTTCTTCCTCTCCACTAAAAAGATAAAAACAGAACAAATATATACAGTATTTTGAGTGGTTGAGACAGGGGATTTGGACAAGGGTTGCAATTAGTAAATCTTAAGCCAGTGGCAACCTCAAACCTGAGAGGCACAGTGTATGAAAATATTATTACTATATTAGTTGAAGAGCGTACATAAATAGATGTTTATTAAAAATAATTAAGAGAAATAATTAAAAGAAGAAATTTACTTACTCTTTAAATTCTACAGCGGCAGCATCAACAAAGCCATTTTGATTCTTCTCATTTTTGTATTCCTCATTTTCAATGATATCGATTGGTTTCTTTTCAACTTCTCCATTCGCAGCATTATTGTGGAGATCTCCGTTGGTCTCTGCTGCCTTCTTGTCATCTTCATTCACATCCATAGTGCAATATATTTATTCTGAAAAAAAAAAAAAGTCAGAATTGATGTATTTTTAAAGCTCTGTCCACACTATAAAACTTTAGACAAAAAAAATGTGATGTGCCCATATGAACATGATATTCTATCACTACCATATTTAGGCACATCACACTTTTTTTGTCAAACTAGTTTGATAGTCTGGACAGAACTTTAGGAATAAGAGAGGGTCCGGATCCAAATTGCTTCTGTCAGTTTGCAGTTAAACATGAGCATGATAATAACACATACAAACAGTACACCTTGTTTACCTTTATAAGTTAGTAAGTATTTTTGAAAAATGAATTTACCTCTAATTTGGTTCCTAATGTCACGCCACCCTGAGTATATTTATATTAAAATATAAATATAAATAAATGCCAAGGATTTTGAATCCACTAACTTTGTGTAATCTCCAGAGGTTTGAAATATGTCATGTAGTACAGTTAAAAGTCTATGTTTTTCGCTAAAACATTCGATGAATAAGTAGAAATAAGGTAGTTTTGTGTAGCAATATGATACAGTAGTACTCGGCAAAAATATAGTGTTACTACTTAATAGTACTATAGTAAAACAATATGAAATGAGATGCTCTATTTCCTCAAACAATGGTAACAAAGTAACATACAATTTGATCTAAAATCTAGCTAAGTAATTCATTGTTATACCACACTAATTCTTCCCATTAATTCTTTCCAAACATTGTTGCCTGAGCACTATTGGTCAAATTCGGTATTTTCAGCCAAAAACAATTATTATAACCAACACAAAATCATCACGTGCGACAGATTGACATTCTGTACCTTAAGCAAACAATAACCGAATTGCAATGCTAACACTCCAGTCAGTCACGCAATAAACAGTATAAATAGAATCTATTGTCAGTAGTACTGCGCATCAACCACTTTGATGAGTGTTGAAAGGATTACACAGGATTTTTAAAACACAGAATTAGTGAACATCCCATAATAAAAACATTGGTAATAATAATCTGAATGTAGCATGCAATTATATAGTTAACTTACAGATAATTATTAACGTGTGGGGCAAAACTCTGCAAACCTCCAAAAAACCATAACAAACAAACAAATACATTTTTTTTTTAATGTTGGATCAATAGAGTTTGCTTCTGTTTGTTGACTGGATTACACAGGATTTTACAACACAGAATTAGTGAACATTCCATAATAAAAACATCGGTAATAATAACTGAGTAAAAAGATAATGAAACATGTATTCATCTAACACTCACTGTACAGTACCTCCAATTATTATAGTTAACTTATTACAGATAATTAGTGACAGGTAACATAAAAAACGAAAAAATAAAACATTTTTTTTGACTGACATACCAACTGACTCACTACACTACATTTTTTTTTATGTTGGATCAATGAGGTTTGTTTGTTTTTTTTGGAGGTTTGCGGGGGTTGCGAGGTTTCGCAATACCCTACCACATTTACAGTATGAGTACAGTATAATTGATGTACTGTACAAACTTTACTTTTCAAAAGATAGTTTTATGTATTAAAAAAATTATCATAGCAAATTACAAAACATCCTCCTTTTAAAAGATAAGAGAGTATGTTTATTTGACCGTATGCTTTGACCATCTCAGTAAAATAGGAAAATATCGATTATTAATATTAACCTTTATGTCCATCAAGCATAACTACTGAGCCTGGCCAAAGTATTGTGTAAATTTGCCAATTAATTATTTACTGGTAACAGTACACGGCAACGTCAACAGCATAATAATTTGAAAATGACGCACATCCGGTTAACAAACTCAGACAGACAGTTTGTAATTATTATTCACGTTGTGGACAATTTCTTCCTTCAATCTTGAATTACAGATTAATTAATAATTGTTTCTGTTTAATGATATACCGTACAAAAAATTCATTATACGTAAAAGATTAATATACTGTAAAAAGAAATATTTCAACTAATACAAAATACAAGTGTACATTAGTTACAATTTACATTATTTTTGTACAGAAAAATCTTAAACTCAATAAATTGTACTACTGTAGTATTTATTAATAATTTTCTGAATTATGTAAATGTATTAACATTTAATTTTACTGGACAAAGTAGTAGTAGTTAATGTTAAGCTTTGTCTACACTATCAAACTTTATGTGTCAAAAAAATGTGATGTGCCCATATATGGACATGATGATGTTATATCACTACCATATTTAAGCATAGCACTACCATATATAGGCACATCAAACTTAAACTATTTATTTTATGTGTGTAAAGTTCACTAGAGTATGGAACAGTAGGCATACATTTAATTTGTCAGTCATAATAAATTAAATAAATAAATAATAAAATAAATAATAAATTAATTTTAATTTTATTTTTCAAACTTACAATAGTAAGATACGGTAATTTTAATAGTTACTGTATGACAAAATATGACCTATTAAAATATAATAAATTATTATATTATTCTAAATTAAAATAAATTAAAATTTGTGTTAATTCTCCTACTGTACACGTTACAGTACAATTAATATTAAATATTAATAATATAATAATAATACAGTAATAATACAGTAATAATAATGTAAAAATAAATAATAGAATTAAATTCTCAAATTGGATAGGACTTCATATAAAATATTAACCATTACTGTACCACAATTAATATTAAATATTAAACATTAATAAATAAATGCGACCTTAGTATCAGATACAAACACTGTCTTTTAGAATTAAATAATAAAATAAAATTCTCAAATTGGATAGGACTTCCTTTACTGTAAAAGAACATTTTCAGTACCACCACAATATAAATATTGTGACCTTTGTATCGGATACAAACACTGTCAGAAATAAATAATAAAATAAAATTCCCAAACTTGATATTTCATTTAAAATAACAAATGTATTTTAATTACCGTGACCGCTTAAATTTGCTACTGTACCCGTGTTTAAAGTCTTGCATTTAGTAAACTGCAAAACACAACTGTGCTTTATAATCTTCGCTCTACTGTCTCCAAACGTTTAATGATAATTATTCATAAAAAATTAAACATTTTATAGAGCGCAAGGATCAGAAGTTATTAAGTAAGATAAAGACCTGTGGATTAGTGTATTACCTGTATGATCCGGTTTGGAGCTAGACATTAAACCTTTACTTGGTATGGTGCAATAAATTGGAAAATGCAGTAAGCCAGTTGAGGATTAAAGAATTTTAACACAGTGCTGAAGAAAGTATGGTATGATCAAACAGTAGATAAATAACAAGTAATTCTCAGTGATATATCTCTAGACTCGTATTATAGTTAGTAATGTATTGTGACAATATTTATCCAGTATCACACAGACATATTCCCTAATAAATACAGCATCTCATGTGTATCACATGTTATAACTGTACTGTATGATGGAAGGTATATAAGGTTAAGGGTATATAATACAGGGGTCACATGTATTTCATATATGAAGTAGTATCACACAATTTGCCATGATACTGTACCAAGAATCAGAAACTTGTTTTTCAAATGTACAAATGATTTTAATCCATGGCTTACTGTTTGCAAGGACTGTACAGAATAACAACATAATTCAAGAAAAAAAACATTCATTTATGATTGTGAGATATTTCATCATCGATGATGTGGCAACTACTTTTAAACTAAAATTACTTGTGTGGAAAAGCTGTAAATAATTATCTTTTTCTCAATTTATTTTTCTCTGATAATTGATTTCTAGTTTAAATCATAAAGTGTGCTAAAGTCTTGTGTAATAATAATCACCTTTGTTCGTGGTTTTCCTATATCAGGTAATATGTTTGGTATAAGACCATATAGGCATTAATAATACCTCCTTGTTAAGACCAAGTGGCCTGCAATCATAATCTACATGGTACTAAATACCGGTAAATAGTTTGATCTCCTTCCTATAAATCTCTTAACGATATCCGTAAAATTATAATTTTACATCCTCTTTTCCTCGTAATATGATCTTTTAATATGAATAATAATAATATCTAATACCATAAATGGCATAGTTTTAAATAAATGGCATAGAAAGATAAATTAAATGGTAATTTGAATTGAATAACCACTATATAAATTATAATATCGTAAAAACATAAAAAGTTACCATATTTCATTTGAATAATTTATTTTAAAAATGGTAAAAACCTCTTTTTCTTTTATTTTAGGTTATTGATAATCAAACTAGCCTGTGTATTTTTAGATTTAAAAATCAGTATAAAATAATTTGACCTACTTTGACGATAGATTGAAATGTTTTATCAAGATGTCCCACTCTTGATTTCAATATGAATATTTGATATTAATTCTTCCTTTTGAACACTTCATGAGATTTTGTTATTATATTTAATTAACGGTGTCACAGTCAAATGTATCAACATCAAAAATGTATTACAGAACAGTTCCTTTATGTGATGTGCTCATATATAGCACTTTTTTGTCAAACTACTTTATAGTGTAGACAGAGCTTAAGACTGCTGTGTATTCAACCCCTGTTGGTGTGTGTGGTGGTGTTTGGGGGGGGGGGGGACACCACCATTATACTGAATATAAAACTGATATAAAAATAAAATAGTAATTACAGTAGTTAAACTCCTATCATGAGGACACTTTCTCAAGAAACAAATTAGAGGAAATACATATGTTTTAATCACTATATAATATTCAACCCCTATTCATGACACCACTTTTGAGGGACCACTTTGTTGGGTTATGAAGGTGTCCCATTAAGAGTTCTACTGACTATTATAATATAATAGGTATAATACAGCAGTTGTACCCAAAATAGGCAAGTCATATAAAAACCATTTAAAAACTACAAAGTTTCAAGCACAGTATTTACAAAGAATAAAAAAAGACAATGTTTATTGTGGTGTACTGTAGTCTAGGCTTTTATCACCACTAGACTGACAAGTACATGTAGACTGACAAGATTATATATATTATTATTTGTTTTAGTTTATCAATATTAATAAACAGAGATTGTATCCAACCTACAGAAGTATCTCACTTGTTATCTATTTTTAGATCAACCTACCAAACAGTATAACAACTGCAGAATGCAATATCTAATATCAATTTATCAATTAATATCATTAAGGTGATGAATTGAAATAAAACTGCAATTCTCCACCTGCAATACTGTATAATATAATACGCAAAGGAAATATGACTGGACACTACCACTACAAAGCACCTTTGTGTTTAGCACTATGCCTACTGTATTATAGACATAAATTTATTTGAAAAATCATACAGCCTATTTTTCTTTATGTCACTATGGAGTGAACCTGTCAGGAATACAGTAATTTCCCCAGGTGTACTGTAGCATTTAGCAAAAAAGGTATAATCAAGAAATATTTCACTTGACTTTTTAGTTTAATTATTGTTCTTTCTTCATTAAAAATATTATTTTTTTTTATCGATCTATATTTAATAATTTAAGAATTTAAGAAATGATTTATTGTCTGACCTGCTCTATTTAATCATAAAGCAGGGTCAATCGGGTGTTAAACACCTTACTGTTTTGAGGATAACAAACTACAACTGTATTGCTACACATTATGCAATTGGGTTTTAAGTTAAAAATCCAATAAAAACTATGGATCTGGATTCAGAATACTGCTACACAAAATTTAAAATGAATAGTATCTACAGTACAGTTTCCAATAAACCTAGCCAACTTTGTTTAATATAGTTAAATTAATGGTTCTGTTAATGGCATGCATTCTACCATCAATCTCTTGTAGTGGACACAAAGATAAGCAAGTTAATGTATACACATGACTAAGAATAGTAATCAACTAGACGTGCTATAACTACCATGATGTCATCGGACATCTGATTAGCCTTAAGGCAGAACATTTTAATAATAAATGTAATATTAAAACTACTGCATCATTTTCTATTGATTCACTTTCTATAGCATCATTATTACTGTACAGTACTGTAGGTCTTCTATATTTTAATTTTAGTCACTGAAACCTGGTTGAAATGTAAAACTGTAAAATGAAATAAACAATTTAAATACAACTCAATTCTTCATTATTGAATACAATTTTCTTTCAATTTCTTTTTATAAAAAAATATATTAACATTAACAATTGAGTGACTCTAGAAATTAAGAAGAGAAATAAACCATCTTACAACTTACATTCAAAAAGTTTTTATTAACAAAATCAAAATTAATCAACTGCCTGTGCACCGAAAGTGAATAGATTTCAAAAGGACAATAAAAACTTGGGGCTACCGGTAAATTAATTTGATTAAATTTAACAAACTGCCCAACAAGAAGCTGTTGAATTTAAGCTACTAATTAGTAATATTTAAATCATTCTAACTAGGCCTAGTATTAGTATTTTATAGTGACAAATTCAAACAAAGACATTATCTCCAAATAATTAATAATTATTAATATTAATATTACGAAAGAAAATGATGATGGTGGTACGTTGGTACGTTCCCACATGAGGGCGTGGTTGTGCACTGGTCCATTATAATACAGGGGTGTTCTAGGAATTTTTCACTTTCGTATCTAGCCCTCCCTCTGGAGAGCACGGGCTATTGTCGGTTTATACAGGTAAGCTAGGCACGATAAAGACTAATAATATTAATTTTAAATATTAATTTTAAATAACAAAAAAAGACAAAAAATCTCTGGTTTTCTGTTCCTTTCCAAAATAAGACGCACTGCCTTGCACTACAGCAGTACATACAGACCTCCTGGGCCCCCTACTAGACTACAAATAATAATATGATAATAATAATTAATAATTATAAAGACAAATCTTTGGTTCTGTAAGTCCGAAAAAATACTGTATTTTTACCCGGGGCTAGGCTCGAAATTTCTCTCTGGTCAGTCATCGTTGTCGTCCGACCAGTTGCCAACGACATGCGTCTGTATGTACGGATCGCGCGCCAGAGGTAGGCCTAATATTAATAAGCTAGCTAGCACGATAGCCTAATAAAATTCTAGTCTGCACACATTTATTATTATATACGAAATGTTGATGTTCTGTACTCATTATATAATAAAAATGTTATCTTTTTTAAAAGACATGGAATAAGAGGTTTACTTACAATGTTTAGCACCGTTTTTGCCGTAAAATAGACGACGAACCTGTCGTCAAGGCTGTCTCTGTTCTCTCCTTCATCAAAAATTCACGCTTCATTTGTTTTGTGTACACACACGACGTCACACACACACACTGCGCGGTCGTTTTTTCAAATGCTAATTACGGAAGAGATGACGTAATTTGACCAAGAAACGTTGAACCATGATTTTTACAGATTTTTCATTTACATTTTTAAAATTAAAATATAAAATATTTATAAATCATTTGAGCACATGTGCCTTGCGAACAACTTCTTAAAATAATATTCCTCATTTGTAAATCATTGTCATCAGATGTTTGTAAGCTCATAACAGCATGGAGGCAATTAATTATTGTATGCATAGGCCTAGTTAATTATAATATGTAAAAGCCCATTTTAGGTATAATAATGTATAGGCCCATTTAATTAAAATAATATATAGGCCTATTTAATTAAAATAATGTATAGGCCCATTTAATTAAAATAATATATAGGCCCATTTAATCAAAATAATGTATAGGCCCACTTAATTAAAATAATGTATAGGCCCATTTAATTAAAATAATGTATAGGCCCATTTAATTAAAATAATGTATAGGCCCATTTAATTAAATAATGTATAGGCCCATTTAATTAAAATAATGTATAGGCCCATTTAATTAAATAATGTATAGGCCCATTTAATTAAAATAATGTATAGGCCCATTTAATTACAATAATGTATAGGCCCATTTAATTAAAATAATGTATAGGCCCATTTAATTAAAATAATGTATAGGCCCATTTAATTACAATAATGTATAGGCCCATTTAATTACAATAATGTATAGGCCCATTTAATTAAAATAATGTATAGGCCCATTTAATTAAAATAATGTATAGGCCCATTTAATTAAAATAATGTATAGGCCCATTTAATTAAATAATGTATAGGCCCATTTAATTAAAATAATGTATAGGCCCATTTAATTAAATAATGTATAGGCCCATTTAATTACAATAATGTATAGGCCCATTTAATTAAAATAATGTATAGGCCCATTTAATTAAAATAATGTATAGGCCCATTTAATTAAAATAATGTATAGGCCCATTTAATTACAATAATGTATAGGCCCATTTAATTACAATAATGTATAGGCCCATTTAATTACAATAATGTATAGGCCCATTTAATTAAAATAATGTATAGGCCCATTTAATTAAAATAATGTATAGGCCCATATAATTAAAATAATGTATAGGCCCATTTAATTACAATAATGTATAGGCCCATTTAATTACAATAATGTATAGGCCCATTTAATTACAATAATGTAAAGGCCCATTTAATTAAAATAATGTATAGGCCCATTTAATTACAATAATTAATATATAGGCCCATTTAAAAATAATATGTACGTATAAGCCAATTTAATTATAATAGGCCCATTTACTTATACGCAGCTGTTGTAAGGAGACTCGCACGACATTATTCGCGTGAAGTTGTTGTAAAGTATAATATTTGTTGGTGAGTTACGTACGTGGTGGTAAATAAAAAGTACGTGTTCGTGTATAAAACAGAAACTGACATTATATATAATATTGGTAAAAGCGGGAAAAGGGGAGAGGGAAATGTTTTTTACACGTGTCGTGTTATAGTTAGACTTGCCCCAAGTCTGTATTCTATTTATTGTCTTTTTTTTATATTTATTTGTTTTTATTTCGACCGCGATTAAACTCAAGTAATACAAGTATGAAACGCCATATGTGCAAAAATATTTATATTTTTACAAAACTCCGTCTCTGGAGCCCAGACTATGTTATAGTCTACGTGATTATGACTCATTCTAAAAAAAGTACAGTACTAAATTTGGCTATGACACGAGATTTATTTGTAATAGATGACGTCATGCGTACTTGCCCTGAAAGTAAAAAAAAAAAGCTTAAATATTTAAAATGCATTATTACAATTAATATAAGTGAGAGCGTGTAGCCGCCATGGAATCTATTCATGGTGTGGCCAATGTTGCCCGCGTCTGCCGAAGGTTATCGAGGGGCCGGGGGAAAGATCACGTACATGAGTCGTTTTTATGAATTTCTTCTGTACGCGCGCTCCTCCTATCTGTCTGTCTCCCCACTCCCCCCACTCATTTTTGATCAATTATATTTCATACAGGTTGATCATGGAGGTACAGATTACATATTGTAACTCCATGGGTTTAGATCACATGCTGCATATATTTACATAGAGTATACAAGTAGGAAGCACGTGATTCTTGATTTCGGGTGTAATTTTTTTTATGGCTCACCTATATTTACATTATTTATTTATAATCCTCATCAAGATTCTTGCTACTTGACGATAAATGACACTTGGCAGATATCCAAACTTGGTATCCCTTGCAATATTATCCATAAAAGGAAATATGATGACGTCACAATGCCATCTCAATTAAAACGGCGCTTTTGTCGACCAATCACGTACATGTACACACACAGACAATAGTACAAAAGAGAACTAAATTTGAGGTTTTAATATTGACATATTAACGTTTATTGTATTTCTTTAGGGTGACTATTGTCAGAAAAAAATCACATGAATCGTGCCTCTTGCAATATTTCCATAAAAGGAAACATGACGTCACACGGTCATAGCTCAATTATAATTGATGGGTGCTTGTCTCGACCAGTCATGTATGTATAAATACAGACAAACTAAATATAAAAAAAACAGAACTAAATTAATTTAAATATATTTTATTTTTAATACCGTATTTATTCGAATAAACGATAGAATATTGTTAGGAATAAACTCCCCCTTCAATTAAACTCCCCGGGGCCTTTATTTTTTTGCTATAAAATGCCCCACCACATGCATTACTGTACATATTGTGTGTAACACATTTCTATTTGTAGTAGAATTCACTGACTTCTATGTGATCTACAATAATGACCAATAATTTTTACTCTATTTTATCACTTCTTAATATTAATTGTGTTATATATTTTTTTATATTTAGGTAGAATTTTTTGATTATAGACTAAATGTTCCATAATATTTACACTCACAAAAATAAGCGACTCCCTCGAATAAACACCTCCCCCAAATAAACACCTCCCCCAAATAAACAATGCCCCATTTTTTTTTTACAAAAACCCGTTTATTCCAGTAAATACGGTATGTGTGTTTTTCAGGGTGACTCTTCTAGACATTCTTTATATTTTTTTAACAGGTAGGCGAACTGTTCTGTGCTAAGAAATGCCCGTATTTCTTCTTCTTCCTTTGTAATGTATGGTCTGTATGCATTTCTTGTCAAACTATATTTAGGCCATATCTTAGTTGCCAAAGCTAGTCTGTCTACACTATCAAACTTTATGTGACAACAACACGTGATGTTCACATTATATGGACATGATGATGTCATATCACTACCATAATTTAAGCATATCACGGTCACACTTTTTTTGTCAAACTAGTTTTGAGTTTTTATATTTATTTTGTTTTGCTACACTATCAAACTAGTTTGACAAAAAAAGTGTGCGCTTAAACCATAAACTGGTATTTAACCCGAAAATAGACATCAGAAGCAATATCTATAAACCTCCCTGGCGATCGAAGTACCAACCTAACTGTGAATTTATCACCCTTTACAATCATTAAACAAGAAATATTTCTTACAAAAAACGCCGCGTAACTTTTTGACTGGACAGTCTTCATTAATCTAATATAATAGGTCGGCCAATCAAAACGCAAGTGAACAATTGGGACTTTACTTGTGATTTATGTCATTGGCCTGTCAGCACAGTCGTTTCTTTCTAGAATTAAACGCACAAACTTGTATTGGGTATAATTTATGTTTATGTGGTTATTACTATCGCATTTAGGTATTGATAATAATAATAATATGGCTTTTGAATATATAATTACTGTCTGTAGAATAACATTTATACATTTTCGGTTCGCGATGAAAAGTTATATGAATGGATTTGTAATAGGTATTTATAATAATAGTATATGGGTTGTATTATTGATAAGCTATCACCAAATCGCGTTATACCATTATTTCTCAGGGTTTTTTGCACCATTGATCAATACCAAACGCGTATCGGTATTATAGTTTTTAATGAATCATTACATTAATAAAAATACCCAATTAAATCAATCGCGTCAGTCCAATTCCGACTTATGTGTCTACACTGTCCCAACTAGTTTAACAAAAAAAGTGTGATGTGCCCAAATATGGTAGTGATATGCCCGAATATCGTAGTGGACATCGTCATGTCTATATAATAATATGGGCACATTATATTTAGTTTGATAGTATAGACAGAGCTTAAGGATTATATTTAAAAAATGTTTTCTTACATTTTGAAAAAAAGTATTTATTTGTTTATAAGCCCAATTTTCCAGTCTTAATTTTACATTTTGAAAAAAAAGTATTTTATTTGTTGATAAGCCCAATTGTGCAGTCTTATTTTACATTTTGAACAAAAGTATTTATTTGTTGAGCCTAAGCCCAATTTTGCAGTCTTATTTTACATTTTAAACGAAAGTATTTATTTGTTGATAAGCCGAATTTCCAATTTAATAATAATGACCCCTTCCACAGTGCTTATACCATATATATTTTACATGATATTGACCGTGGGTTCTTTACGCCTCTGATGCATTTGTTTTTATTGTACCTTTTTAATAAATTATTATATGTTTAGGCCTAATCACACCCAATTTAATGAAACGGTCAGATTCCGATTTCAATTGAACAAAAGTAGTACTGTATTTATTATTCATTGATAAGCCAAGGGTCCCATGGCGTTAGCCGATATCTTGAGCATTTGACTCATGTGTCAACCTGTAACACAAATCATTCTTCAAAATCGAAAGAAAGAACCTCACACGTCTTTTTTGTGAGTGATGGATATGCCCACGGAAATAATATGTGGACATTGCAAACAATCATAGGCCTACAGTAACAAACATAACATGGCTAATAAGCATAACATTCAGACTTGTTTGTTTTCTAGTGGATTTTTATTTACTTTAGCATGTAGAATAAAACTAGTAACAGTGGCTATATTAATAATTATACTGATTATCCTTGATGTTATCGCGTCTAATAATAAAATATTTTGTTGTTGATAAGCCCAATTTTTCAGCCTTGATTTTACATTTTGAACGAAAGTATTTATTTGTTGATAAGCCCAATTTTGCAGTCTTAATAATGACCCTTCCACAGTGCATTTTACATGATATTGACCGAGGGTTTTTACGCCTCTATAGCCACTGATCAATACCATAATTAATGTACTTTTTTAAATGAATATTGAAATGTTTCAACATACCCAATAAAAAAAATGGTCCGTTTTCGAGTTCAATCTTTTAGAGAGGTTGGAGTTTCATTTTGAACGAAAGTATTTATTTGATTGTGATAAGCCAAATTTCTAGTCCTAATGATTTGAGATTCAACGGGTTTTGCTTTCAATTGTATAATAACAGCCACATGTTAAGGAATATGAATCTCTTTATGATTTTAATATGGTTCGAAATGATATTACACAACGATTAGACAGCAACTGTGCAAGAGTCCAACTAATAAAATGAAAACGGAATGATCAATTAATTGAACATTTACAGCATAAGGCCCATACACTAGGACGATAACGATCGACGATAAATAGACAAATGTGCATTTTTAATACATAAACCAAAAGAAATATAAACAATTCCTTTGATGAAAATTATATTTTCACACGTCCAATCAAATGACGTCATGATTAGTAAGACCAATAATATCGTGACAATACAGCGATTTTATTGTTTTTATTTATCATGACGTCATTTGATTGGAATTTGAAAAACATTATTTTTATCAAAGGCAGCATAAATGATTATCCTATAGGTCTAGAACGAAAACCTTTCTAATTTCTTTTGGTTTATGTAAAAAAAATGCATGCTATATATTTATCGTCCGTCGTTATCGTCATAGTGTAATTGGGCCTTTATACAAAAAAAAATAAATTGATTACGAAGTTACATGTCATTTTCACCTATCACCAAAAAACTAACCTTTTCAACACTAATTAATTGTTACGAAGCCAATTTATATTATATATTTCATTAATGAACTTTACGGTAAATGAAGAGTAAGTATCAGTTAATATGAATAATATAACTAGTAGGTCTATGAAGTTGCGTTCAGACACAGAACTGTGACATTACTATCATAAATGTTGAAACCACTTATAAAACCTTTTTTTAAAGAAAATATAATTGTGTTAGGAGAAGGCGAATAAACAAATAGATAATGTACAAACCTTTTTCTGGATTAATTAATGGAGCAGGTGTTCCTAATAATCTTCTGCTGCTACCTAGACTGATTGTTCACCTTCTGACGATAATTGATTGGACCCCCCACGGCATCTGATAACCAACAAAAAATGTACCAGGACTGTTTCAATGATTTAATATCTGACGGCGTATTATTATAACATTGGCCTAGATTGACAGTCAAAACGAAGTTATTGTAAATACCTCCCTTTATGTTGACAGAGCCAAAATAAAGTTTTGACCATTATCGAATGATTATTTGACAGTGATTTATTATAATACCGGCCTGGTTGACAGCAAAAACGAAGTTATTATTTATTGAACAAGATTTTACAGATTTCCGTCTACATCTCAATAATACTGTATTATCAGCAAAGGCTTTCATATAGACTCTCTTCTCCCAGACGTTTTTTGGGTCCAGCAGCTACCTATAAATTATAGTCGAGTTTCCAAATTCACAAAACTGTCAGCCTTAGATACTAAAGCTACCGCTATTAAACAGCTTATTAATGAATGTGTCCTCCTGGGACATAGCTGGCTAGAGCCGCGGCGCGAAAAATTGAAAATTATCAGCCTGGGAGGTGGCTACAAATTGTTTGATACCACTGCACCTGTTATCAAAATGACAGATTTGATCATCAGTCCCCTAATGCGTACTTATAGAGAAACTACCATTTGTTGTAGTAGGCCTACATACTGTATTTAATTTTCCCTCGTCATCCGGCGTGGAGTGAGCTATTTTAGTTAGGCTATATTGTCTGCTGCCGCTCTTTCAGCCATAAAGTACAGAATAAAAGAGGGTGTCTAGAAAACTCAGATCTCAGATATATCTGACTTTTCTAGATCTAGAAAGCTCAGATATCCAACTTCTCTAGATCTAGAAAACTCAGCTCAAATTTTAGTTAGTGTTTACCGACCGACCGACCAACCAACCGACCGACATAGTAAGCTGTAGAGTCGCGTTTGCACGCGACTAAAAAGTTTGACAAACTGAAATCTGTAGAGGGCAGCAGACTATAATTTTGATGATTGTTTTAATGGACCTTTCCATTTTTCCCTGAAAGTAAAAAATGTGTAGCAATATAATTTGAAAATCAATAAATGGAAAGTAATAGCATTGATAAAAATGATAAATATGAATATGACAATGTTAAATATCATGATAAACTTGATCATGATTATGGTGATTTAATGAACATACAGTTACTATAACTGGTATCTATAATGATGTGACAGAATTTGTGCTCCCAAATGACTATTTTAATTTAGTGGTTGCCAAAATACAATGCATTCAGGTGGTCAAACGGTCAAGATACCACAACTGTCAATTAAATACCCATTATTTTGCGGTTGCAGCTAAAGGTTGTACAGCAACAAACCGGTTAAATGGCATTCTTATAACCCCCAATCGTTTGTAACTGTTACTTTACAAAAATCATGTTATTGAATATTTGTCCTGTTTCTGCAATTTTGTTAAATTTGAAACTGTAACCATTCACAACTATTTAGACTCATTCATTCACTTTTTTCGTTTTGTTGCAACTCTGTAATCTTTAAATTTTCTCTGTGTCTCATGAAACAAACGTTGAGAGACAAAAGCTTGCAAACATTTAATGAAAACAGATGAATGTTGTTGGCAGGCCAAGCTTAACAATGAATTTATAATTATAATTGTACATTGTTCAGAACTAAAGTTAATGTTATTGTTACTGTATTTTATTGTTCATACTACTTTTTATACCATTTTAATAAAAATGTTCATTTCATTTTTATTGTTCCACATAAAATTAATAAAGATCAAGATAAAAAACCTAGTTAAGTCTTTGTTTGTGTGTGGAAACTCAAATAAGACAAAAAGGGCTTTAAGGGTGAGTTTCCAAAAGACATTACATTGTGCATGGTAACATAAAATTGGTTTATAAAAAAGGTTTCGCTAGGGAAAAGCAATTAATTCCATTTAATTGGACAATAAGTAATAATAAATAAAAGTAAAAAGAAAAAAAAGTGAAAGTAAAATAATAAAGTTATCTTGTAATCTGGTACACCTTTATTTTAATTCTTGGTGCCCATGACTGCGATATCATCTTCTGATTCCATGGCACCTCATTCAAGCAGACATGGATCGGCTCTAGACACTGAAAATGCATCCAACGTGTCCAAGTACATAATAAATACAGTTATAGTATATTCCTTTCAACATACTTTTTAGTTTATAAAATCTTTAAATAATTCTATACAATATTTATTAAATATCCATTTGAAACCAGATGACATTTTTTGAGAATATACAATATTGGTTTAGCAATTCAAGCCTGTGTTATCCAGGTAGTATTATTTGAGAACAGCCGGTTATGAAACACTTTAAGCATAACCCACACCTCAGGCATGAGTTAGATCATCATGGAGCTTTGTAATCTACAGGTCCATGGTTAGATGTCCTATCATTTGTACCTTTTTAACTAAATTGAATACTATAGTATAGAGGACATTAAAACCAATTATTCAAAATAACCTACAAAACAATATAATTTAAAAAGAAAAATTATATAATTGGCACAATTTAAAGATATTATTAAATAATATAGAAAGAGACTGTTTATTTATGCCAATAGAGTTTCTTTCTTTATCTCTGACAATACCTAATAAAACAACCATGGAATGTATTGATAGAAGACAATCAGTGGACTCAACCTAAAGCTCTGTCTACACTATCAAACTAGTTTGACAAAAAAAGTGTGATGTGCCCAAATATGATAGATATATGACATCATTATGTCCATATATGGGCACATCACATTTGTTTGTCACATAAAGTTTTTATAGTTTAGACAGAGCTTAAAATAGTAAAACAAAAATTCAAGTGTTTGTTTCTGTAAAAATGGGAAATTTAAGATCAAAATATATTTGTATAAATCCTCGGGTCAAATCAGATAGATGCTGATAGATGTCATTAATTGTCGTTGTTTTGCGGTTGCTCATCATCTTGCTGTTCCTCGTCCTGGACTGGTGCTCCTTCTCCCCAATCATATCCACCAGGCCGCTCTTCCTCAGGCATTGGCATATAGTTTGGATCTTCCGGTTGTCCATCCAATATTGCTTTTCTACAAGATTTTTTACATAATATTTTAAAGTCATAATCAATATTAAACTACAAAAAAAAACAAATAAACTACAACCATTTCATTTGTATCTCCATTGAGATCATGTCTTACTGATACCCACAGCATTGGCCTTTTTCATTGATTTTCCTTTTGATTTAAATATATATTTGATACTTACAGAAATTCTGGAGTCCAAATGACTTTAAAACCGCCGCGTGTTCTGGGAAACACATCTTCTAAATGATAGTAACAGTGACCTACGGCAATTCCTGGCAAGAAAAACAATAAAATATGTTTTAAAAACTAGAAGTGAACTCATGAAATGTTACGTGATCCACATGCAATATTAACAGCATTGTGATATGAAAAAGTAAATATGAGAAAAATAATAAAAGAAATAATTCTGTTTAGAAAATTAAAATTGTTTTGTGGTTTTATTTGTTATTTTATTCAACAATCTTTAAAGCTTACACTAGTAATTATTAAGCAGGTACTAACCCATTAAGTCAACAATGATAGGGTTACCAAGCAACAAAGAGAAACCAAACAAAACCCATGGTAGGTAAGGAGCTTCAAAGTTCATCAAACCAAAGAAGTTCATTCTAATGTAAGTGTTGCGTCTGCTCCAGATGTACACCAGCATCATTGTGAACGCTTGACCTAAAAATACTAGATTCACAAAGAACGCTATTACCTGTATCATATAGTTAAGCAATCAACGTTAAATGTTTTAAAGATGTATTGTCCCCCTGAAAAAATATATTCCATTTTAATGTAACATAGTAGTTATCCACTTTGACCAAAAATTGGATTTAAAAAAAATGTAATTTAAAGCAAAAAATTGTCAAATTGGCTGCCAGCCAATTACTCTAGTAGCTAGATCAACTTTCGTATGCACTTTGAGGTCCAGAGAATTTGACTTCAGAAATTGGTTTAGGGTGGTCAAACAATCATTTTTGGCTTGGTTACACATTTTGAAAATGTGGCGAAAGGTCAAAAGGTCAGGGTGAAAGGTCATAAGACCAAACACCAATATGTCCTTAAATCTCAACAACCACTGGACACAGCGAAGTAATTTTGGTCTCAAATTGATCAGAAGGTATACATTTATATTCAGTCTAATGGGACATTTTAGTTAAAAATGACCGGAAATGACATTTCTGACCTTTGACCCACAACCCAGGGCATGTATTTATCTCCGTAACTACTGGTCGTAGACACTTGAATTTGGTTTTAAATTGTTCGAAATATATATTTTGTTATTTGTTACACATTTTGAAAAATGTTACAAAAGGTCAAAGGGTCAGGGTCAAGGGTTATATGAACAAATAAATAAAGGTACTTGTATCTCGGCAACCACTGGTCGCAGCAAGTCAATTTTGGTCTCAAAATGTTCAAAAGGCATGCATTTATATTCCGTCTAATGGGGCATTTTAGTAAAAAATGATCAGAAATGCCATTTCTGACTTTTGACCCACATACCAGGGCATCTTCATATCTCTGTAAGTACTGGTCGTAGAAACTTAAATTTGGTATCAAATTGTTCGAAATATACATATTTACATTCATTGTAATAGAAAATGTGGTTAAAAGATGAACAGAAAATACTATTACTAATGTTTAAAACAAAAAACATATCTCTACACAACTTATCCTTAGACAGTAATGTTATGCAATAACTGATACTTTAAATTGTTTCAATTTCAAGTACTAGTTATTGCTGTCCACGAGAACAATTTGATATAAACGTCAAGCTCAACAGTTCTTTTCAGAATGCTAGAAGTAACTTGCCATGTGTATTTGTAATAGAAAATGTGGTTAAAAGATGAACAGAAAATACTATTACTAATGTTTAAAACAAAAAACATATCTCTACACAACTTATCCTTAGACAGTAATGTTATGCAATAACTGATACTTTAAATTGTTTCAATTTCAAGTACTAGTTATTGCTGTCCACGAGAACAATTTGATATAAACGTCAAGCTCAACAGTTCTTTTCAGAATGCTAGAAGTAACTTGCCATGTGTATCCGATTAAACACCCCGGGCATTTATTGTTCAAAAGGGTTTTTAGGGCAGGGGAGGCATCTTTATTTGGAGTATAATATGGTAGCATAATCAAATAAATACCACCTAGATGTAAAAAAAATACAGCACAATTAATATCAAAAAATGATAAAATTATGTCAAAATGCTCGGTAAATTGTAGATTATGGTAGTTAATGAAATGTGTTGTGATACAATTATTTTGTAAATGCATATGGCGAATCGTTTATTCCACATGATGTTCTATTGGAGGGAATGGAGGCTTTTATTCAAAGCGGTTAATTCGAATAAATACTCGAGCTCAACAGTTAAGAATGCTAGAAGTAACTTACCATAGTTACCCGAATAAAAGGCCCGGGCATTTATTTATTCAGGGAAAGCGTTTATTTTGTTTGGGTGTAATAATGGTAACATGTATAATAAAATAAATACACCCCAGATTAAAAAAAAAATTATTAATATAATAAGCTAATAACTGGATTAAACCTCATTCTATCCTGTTGCAAGTACAATCATGTAATAAAAGGTATCGGAGACAACTATAATAGACCAATTCATTGTCATTATTCCGTAACACTGTTGCATAATATTTTTTAATGTTACGGACAAAACTTATACCGGTACATAATATGTATAAGTTTTGTCGGTGTATATTATACACGTCTGTTCCCAGTGTAGATAATAAAACAATATATGTTTCTGGAGATTTATTATCAATACCACTAGAAACTTTGACATGTTTTAGGTACTGAATGCATTGACAATAAAAGCATCAGAAGTTATCATGATAAAATCATACTACTGTACTACAGTACACAAGGGTGTTTTCAGGAAAGCTGGACATATTGTACAATAGTAATGAAACTATGTATTGGCATTTAAAAATATGTAAAAGATTGTTGTCAAATTGTAGTCACAAACAAACAGATGATAGAATGAAGATCCGTTATGAGTGCAATTGTGTCAGGATAATGATATGTCATTGTTTTACTCATTATACTGGCACCTGGAAGAGAAGATGCATTTAATGTTATCTATGACAGTGTCACTTTTATTCTAAAAGACAGAAACATTTCGTTAAAAACCATAAAGAAGAAAACGAATCATGTAAAGTACCTTTTATCAGTTGAGAAACGAATTATAATTATTAAAATTTATTCGAATTAACACCCACTTTGAATAAAAGCCTCCCTCAAATAAACGCCACGGCATTCTCTCCAATAGAACATCATGTGGAATACGCCCGCCACATGCATTTACACAATAATTGTATCACAACACATTACATTAACTACAGTACCATCTACAATTTACCAAGCATTTTTTTAACTTTTTGATATTAATTGTGCTGTATTTTTTTACATATAGGTGGTATTTATTTGATTATACATGTTACCATATTATACTCCAAATAAAGATGCCTCCCCTCCCCCTAAAAACCCTTTTGAACAATAAATGCCCGGGGCGTTTAATCGGATACACATGGCAAGTTACTTCTAGCATTCCGAAAAGAACCGTTGAGCTTGACGTTTCTATCAAAATGTTCTTGGGGACAGCAATAACTAGTACTTGAAATTGAAACAATTTAAAGTATCAGTTGTTGCATAACATTACTGGATAAGTTATGTAGAGATTAGTTTTTTGTTTGAAACATTAGTAATAGTATTTCTGTTCATCTTTTAACCACATGTTCTATTACAATGAATGTAAATATGTATATTTCGAACAATTTGATACCAAATTTAAGTTTCTACGACCAGTACTTACAGAGATATGAAGATGCCATGATATGTGGGTCAAAGGTCAGAAATGGCATTTCTGACTAAATTTGACTAAAATGTCCCATTAGATTGAATATGAAAGCATGCCTTCTGAACATTTTGAGACTAAAATTGACTTACTGCGACGAGTGGTTGCCGAGATACAAGTATCTATTTATATTTGTTCATATAACCCTTGACCCTGACCCCTTGACCTTTTGTAACATTTTTAAAAATGTACAACAAATAACAAAATGTTTATTTCAAACAATTTAACACCAAATTCAAGTGTCTACAATCAGTAGTTACGGAGATACATACATGCCCTGGGGTATGGGTCAAAGGTCAGAAATGGCATTTCCGGTCATTTTTGACTAAAATGTCCCATTAGACTGAATATAAATGTATACCTTCTGATCAATTTGAGACCAAAATTACCTCGCTGTGACCAGTGGTTGTCGAGATTTAAGGACTTATTGGTGTTTAGTTTGATAACCTTTCACCCTGACCTTTTGACCTTTCGCCACATTTTCAAAATGTGTAACCAAGCCAATAATGATTGTTTGACCATCCTAAACAAATTTCTGAAGTCAAATTCTCTGGACCTCAAAGTGCATACGAAAGTTGATCTAGCTACTAGAGTAAATGGATTTTTGGTTGAATTTAACCATTTATTTTGTCATTTTACAAGTGAAAACATTATTTTTTTTCGTTTTTTTTTCTATGGAAGTGATAATTTGATTAAAACTACAAAATAGCATATTCAAAGTCTGATTTAATTAATCTTCATTTTTCATGTTTTTGGGGGACAATACATCTTTAACACACACTTTTTATTACATGATGTGGCAAGCTAGCTATATTCACTACAGACATTAGAGGTCTTAGGTGTTTTGACATATTTTAATGCCTGTTTTTTTCCTCTGGGTCCTGCTCAAGGGGCCCCAATAAGCTCCGTTTAGCCAATGAGCGCAAATAGCTGTTATGCCACTCCAGACACGTATCCATACAAAATGTGTCAAGAACCTAAACACACCATAAAGTCATATCATGTACAGTACAAATTTGAAATATAGAATGTATTTTAAATATGACATTATGATTGGGTAGGAAAAGGGTAATATGAGATTAAATAGGGTGCAAGAAATTTACGCTAGTCGTCTGAAGCACCTTCATCTGGCAACTATTTCCATACTTTGGAAAACTGCACCAGTGGTTAGGCTTCCACATATTTTTAATTCCAAAAAGTAATCGATGTAAAAGGATACAATAGTTAAAGTTCCACCAAACAGAAACATGACAAAGAAATCAGCAGTGCGCCCTCTAAATGATCCCTCTTCCAGTAATCTGCAATATCGGTACGTAAATAAAACATTGAAAAAAAAATGAAATCCAAAATTCCCAAAATATAGGAAAGTGGTGGCTAATCTCCATATCTGAAAAAAAAAATGAATATTTAGTTAAAATCAATTTTACCAAAAACTGCAGAGAATTTTTTTTTTAAAGTTTATTTAATTTATTTCCTAAATTGCATATAAGATAATTAGCCACCCTTATACATATAAAATGAACAATGACAATAAAGACATGACAATGACAGTACAATACAAAAATAAATAAGCAAAACATTATTAAGAGGTTAGGCCTACAGGTAGGTTCAGTTTATTATAAACCATTCTTGATCAAACAACTGAGAGCTTATCAAGGAAAAAATAGTAAGGGTCCTAAAAGGAAAATACTGCTTAGAATAGATACTTACTTGAAATTGTTTAAATATTAAGTCTGGGTTAAAATATAATTGAAAAGGAGAAACGATTTCCAGTTGCTGAAAGACAAAATAAATGTTGTTTAAAGTTGGAGTACAAACAAAAATACAAAGGTCTCAAGTTGATGTGTATTTTCCAATAGGTTCAGGACCTATTGCAGTAAAGCCCATGGTAAATCATTGCACTAGGCCTATCTGGATTACTATAATAACAATGTTAAATTAGCAGTGAGAAAAGTAAAAAAATATTGGAAAACCATAATTATCAGGAGATTTGGGCCGGGAGGTCTGAAAAATAGGTTACTTTTCAAATTGAATTATTTTTCCAAAATGTAGATATTTAAGTTTGTTCTTTTTTTCAAATTTTAGGTTCATTCAGAGATAAATTGCAATAGCTAATAGTACTTACTACTGCTATAGTCGTAACAATGCAACCGCATGTATACAATTTTGTAACAGGCGGAATTTGCCGAAACTCTTCTTGAAGTGGTCTGTACGCCATACTATAAAACTGAAATATAATACATTAAAATAAGTTTGAAGTGGCTAAGCTTATGCAGTAAACATTTTTAGGCTAAACTAAAAAAGATGTTATACAAAGGAAGCGGCTATCGACAATTCTTTCATTGTAATATATTATATTTTATTCGCACAGTTGACAATCGAAAAATGTTAATTATTTTTAAAAATTCAAATTTATTCTTTTTTATTTATAATTTGTTTTTTACAATTTATTATTAAATAAATTAACATGGGATGGCTTAATATTTATGATAATAGATAATAATTTTATATAAAAATCGACATATGAATCATTTAGTTAATAAAATTAAAATTCCTAGGCCTAGGCCTATGTATAGTAAACTTGCCACGCGACTATATTCCTTCACCTTCTGGTTGGGTGTGAATACCAGGTAATCATGGAAGGGTCGTTTCGTCTCATTATGATTGAAAGGAAACGTATTGATTTGCAAATAAAACCCAAAGTAAATCAAACAAAAGGCATCATAGGAAAGGAGATGCATAATATTTCTATATCTTACAATTTCCAGTTAATCTCTTTATATTTAAAAAATCATTTCTACTTACACGTACCTCTCCTACGTCGTATTACTCCAACTTCCAACTTGTGTTTATTAGTGCCAGATGTCCTTAGTGGTTGACCCGTATAGTCATGGGTCGCTCAACTTTTTTGATACAGTTTCAAAATTGTACTCATTTATTAATAATTATAACTAATTTACATTGAAACAAAATACTTTGTAATAAAAAAATTATTATCAATTGAAATATATTATTACACATCAGTATAAATTTCATAAAAAATAAATAATTACTTTTACTATGATGACCCAGGTCAAAAACAGCAAACAAATCAACAACGGACATTTTTCGCAACACAGGTTTTAACAAAGTGATTTTTTAATTCTTAAAACTGAAATGGCCACTAGCCACATAACAAATACAAGCACCAAATCTGGTGCGATAGATGAGTATGAATTTGTGTTAAGTGACGAAGAAGAAGAGGATGATGAGGATAGCAGACTATTCACTCCCCGTGATTCCGATGAAGGTGAGTAATGCTAGGCCTACTAACTAAGCCTAATGAATGTCATTATTGTCACCAGTAAACCCTCCGCCGGTCGACCGCCGCCGTGTGGTTGTCGATCGAGGGATGCTCCCCGTTGTCGACGTCGCAATATGTATTGTCTTCCCGATTATGGTTTGGCTTAACCTGGCACGCATGGTTATACATAAAATAAATAAATGCCTATATATGGCCTACCTATATGATGATGAAATATAATAAATAATGTATTATAACATTTAATTTTAATATCCTAGTAGATTTTATTTACACTTGAGCCTAGTAGGCCTATAGACTAGAGTCGGAGAAAGAGAGGAGAAATAATTTATTTTTTAATTCGAAAAGCTATAATTGTGTGGTTTTTTTGTAAGCATATTCTTATTCGACTGTTTGCTTACACGCTCCTCAAACTGCTTGATAAAGATTTACTTCTGGATTTTATTTAGAATTTTTACCCAATAACAATATAATTAATGTTACTGTAATTTTTTTTTTATTTGTTTAAATTAATACATTTTTATTTGTATTTAGATACGGAAGATGCAAGCGAGACCGATGCAGCAAAACTTGAGGAAGAGTTCACTGAAATGAAAGAACAGTAAATATATCAAATTAAATTTTAAACAAATTGTTTTCATTTCCATCTTTTTAGAAAAAAATGGAAATATAATTCAAATTATTATATTAGTTCAAGTAACACAAATAATGTTTCTCATCCCTGCCCAGATCCTTTTTTTGGGGGTTTTTTTGTTTCTGTTATTTTACAGATGTCATACAAATTGTGTGTTTATATATGCACCGTACATTGTAGATGTTTTTCACATTTGTTATTCATTTCATTCATTGCAGAATATACAAAGACAAGTTAGCTTTGCTCAAGAAACACTTAGCTCAAATAAATGACTGTACTCACCCAGAGATGAACAAGAAACTAAAGAAGCTAGAACAATTGTATAAAGAAAGGCTTCGTTTTGCTGACAATATAAAAAACTATGAAGTAAGTTGGGGTAACCAATAGATATACTATAACTACTAGATTGTCAAACAGAATAATAATAATAATAAAATCTATATTTTAAAACGGAGGCTCGTTCACCACAAAATGTGTTGTTCCACAAGGCTGTATGAAAGAAATAAAACTACAATATCACAATTATCAAACTGAAGAACAAACAAGAAAATTATACATAGAAAAAAAAAGTACAAAAAATTTATATTAATGAATTAATAGATTATATAGAGTATATAGAAGTGAATTCCACCCTCTAGCCAATATATAATTTCTTTGGGATAGCCTCATAACAGGGTTGTGTGGGTTTAATTTGTAATATATCAGCAAATCAGGGATACAGAAAATAATGCATCGTCTAGCTCTGTAAAATCGATTTCAACCATACACCCACAAGTGTGCAAATGTTACAGAATCCTAGGTTGTTAACGGGACCTAGAATCGACAAAAGTGTGTCTATTTGCTTAAACATATAGTATATAGAGTATATAAAGCTTATACTGGAGCATTACATACATTATCTTATTGTTATCTTGCATTTCTTGAGCTAACTAAAATTAATGATGTTTTGCCTATTTTTAGATTGAAGCAGTAGAGAGACAATATATAAGGGAGAAAAAAATATCATCTAAAGATTTTGATGTAAGAACTTAATTCTAATTGAATTCCTCCATTATTAAACTAGGACAGAGTACTCTTCCCCGATTAAACCAACTTATTTACAATCTAACAAAAACATTCAACATGACTGTCTTTTTAATATAAGGAAATCCAAACTTTAGTATTATTAATCCATGGTTATGGTGGAGGAACGAGTCTTCTCGGATAAGGACTATAAACCGTAGCTCCAGTATACACATCTAGCTCATGTGCACTTTAAAGAACCTAGTACATCTTTCGAGATAAGCAAGTGGTTACTCCGGTGTACTAGTACATCACAGCCACTGATCATAACTGGGCCCTCTGGGAGACCAGACTTTTGCTAAAGAGGTCACCCAGTATAAATAATACAAATAATAATAATTAATATATAGAAAGTCTGCACATACAGTAGCCATTTTCACCAATCCACTAAAGCATGAAGGTGAATTGTTTAGTTACAACATATATAATATTATCTGTTTTAAGATTCGTAAGGTTGACCTGAAAGAGAATTTGCTACTGGACTTGGAGGATAAGAGAAGAATAGTTGATTTTGACAGACAAATCATGGAACTTGGAGGAGGTGGGTAATACTTTGCAGATTTAGCCACAAGAAAAAAAGTGGTGCGGTAGTCGCAAGAAAAGGGAACAATCTCCTGTGCAATCCACAGGGTTGTCAAAGACCTCTGTACCAACCATACTGGTGGCTACGGCCCTGAAATATTATTTGTTATATTTAGGCAATGTTTAGTTACAAGTTTTCTCAGCCACTTATTTCTTAATGACAACTTAATTTAATTTTTCTTTTTTAGATTCAATGGAAGTGAAGACCATGATAACTCGTAAGTTGAGAAGACGACCTAATGACCCAACACCTTTACCAGAAAAGAGACGCAAACAAACGCCTTATATCCTTTATTACAATCTTTGCATTAATTGTCAAATATTAAAATATCAACAAATATTTAGATAAATGTAGTAGTACTTTCATGGCCGGTTTGAAGACTTTAGTAGCACATATGGTCTACTTTAAGTGTATATCTCAAACTGTTTCATTGTAACTTAACATAATGTTCTATCTCTTATTGTGTTGTTTTCCCCGCTTTCAGTTAGAGAGAAAATGGAAAAATCAGAACTGTGGTTGTGTTACAGAGTGGTCAAAACAATATAGATAATCTGATAACATAAAACTCCTAAAAAGTAGAAAGCCTTTTGCCATTAATTCTTCCCTGACTGACTACTGTATATCAAAATATTGAATACAATACTCTAGCATTTCTTCTTAACTAATAACCACCTCAGATTGACTTTCTTTTAAGTGATGAAGAAATTGTTGACGACATCAAAATGATCAATAAATCATATGTAAGTTGGTTATGATTTTATTAACAGACAGAATAATTGACCCCCAAATTAAGCAACTGTACCAAACTCACTGAACCATTAAACTACAGTACCACTGCTATTTTTTATTTATTTTATTTAATCTTTCTTTATTCTGAAATACACTTTCAATACAATGTACTGATTTCCAAAGTGGTTCAGTTCTTAACTACATAAATGTAAACAAAATACAGTATATAAATGGACAAAAGAAAATATAAAATTAAACCTAAAATTATCAAAATCAAATTAACACAATTAAAGTAAGCACATTTAAAGGTAAAAACAGGAATAATTGAGATTTTTAAACAAGATAAAAGAAGTTTTAATCATTGAGCATTAATTAGATTTAGTTTTGAATTAAAATTAAAGTTTTGAAATTTGTGATTTGAAAGTTGATACTGTCATATCATAAAGATCATTTTTTATTTTGTTATGTAGAAAGTTCCATAATTTTGTAGATCTGTAATTAAAAGTTCTTTTACCTTGAGTATTATTCCATTTAGGTATTATCAAAGTGTTGTTACTTTGACTTCGTTTACCTTTATTGTGACTCTCTTCAGTAAATATAAATTGAGTTGATAAATAGGATGGTGCATGTCCAGTTAGGCACTTGAAAAGTAATATTAGAATATGTTCATTCCATTTGTCCTTTA
The DNA here is from genome assembly GCF_964355755.1 of Antedon mediterranea. Lineage (NCBI taxonomy): Eukaryota > Metazoa > Echinodermata > Crinoidea > Comatulida > Antedonidae > Antedon > Antedon mediterranea. The sequence goes on from NC_092672.1 coordinate 34,020,159, forward strand.
GTGTACTCCAACCAAGTGAGTTTAGGATATCACTAAAAACATATCATTAAACCAACTATAGCGCCCTCTCTACTAAATAGAAAGCTTATAAGCCAATTTAAACAGATTCAGTAGGCGGAAAACCATGTGCTTCTACCACGTAGAATCTGTATCTATTCTGAACAGGTTTTCCGCTCAACCTCCCTTGCGCTACGCATTTTTTGTAAATGCTCATAAGAAATAAAAGATTCTAAATTGTTTTCTGCTTACCGTAGTCTGTGTAAATTGGCCTTCATACGCTATTAAATTATCTATTTCTACCTAAAGGGCAAGATTATAAGCAGTAAAAAGCCAATGTCGACGTCAAGTTCCGATGGTTTATCGGCGCCGAAGCATGATGTACGTATTGAAGAAAACAAACTTTTGTACGATAAACGTTGTTTCCATCGTAATCAATCCGTCTACATAGAATCAAAAGATATGGGCAAGGTAGCGGCAGTGATCACAAGTATTGGTACTAATGAGGCAAGTTTAATTCATCAAAAGTTCTTATATATTCAAAAATTTAAATGTACATATTCTAAAGCTCTGTCTAGACTATCAAACTTTATGTGACAAAAAAAATAATATGCCCATATATGGACATGATGTCATATCACTACAATATTTGGGCACATCACATTTTTTTGTCAAATTAGTTTGATAGTGTAAACAGAGCTTTAAAGGTAGCAGTTCTTTTCACAAGATATACATAAATGTTGTACATAAATGTCTTATTTTTGTCATGAGGAATAATCCCAACATTTGACAGGATTGGAACACAATTAAACCATGGTTTTCTCTCATACACCCTCAAATGTTAAATTATTTATCCATTATTTCAGATCTGGGTGCGAAAAACGTCTGATAATCAGAAGATGCGAGTATATGTGTCGCATATGCAGAAAGGCAAATACAAGATTCGTAAACGTTCCACATGACCGCTTTCAAATGAATGTAAAGTGTAAATAAACTGTTTTAATTGGCCACAAAGGTTTTGATCGTTGTAGGGTAGAAACATGGAAGGGGATTCCCGAAATGGAATACACCATTTGGACAAGAGGGGGGTTTTTAACTATCTTGTTTATTATGTAGAGTTACCACAATGAATTCATGAAGGATAGTTTTTTTACATTAAATGTTTGTTTAAATTAAGTTCAATGACACAATATTTTTCTAGATAACTGATATATAACAACAAAAATGTATCAATTGACAAAATCAATATTTAATACTTTTATATAGCCAAGCCTACAGCGGCGTAACGCAGAGGCCCAACACCCCTGGTTTATGAACCCCAAGTGACCCTCTATTGGCATTGGGTGTTTTTAGCTATTTTCGACATATTTTAATGCATTTTTTCATCTGAACACTGCTCAGGGGCTCCCATAAGTTTCAGGGCCCCTGGGTTTAGCCAGTGAGTGTTCATAACCGTTACGCCAGTGCAAGCTTATATAAAATGTATTTTAAAGTATATCTGTGCCAGTATGCTATTATGCACAAGTTCAAACATACAGACCACTATTTTGAAAGCAAAACATATTTCAGTTATCTTTTCATTTCATGGTGCGTTAAGTTGTGCTGTTCCACTTAATTCCATACTTTAAAAACACAAAGTTTTAAAGAGACAAAGTTTTAAAGAGAATGTAAAACATAATGTATTGCATCCAACATTTGAATATTGTGTCGCTAGAAAATAAAATATTTATGTAATAATACTACACTAGTAGTTGTGATTGTGGTTTCTTTATTAGTTTTCTTGGTAACTTGTCGAAATGTGATGTATGTAATCAATTATTGTGTAGCTTTATTAACTTGCTTGCTTTCCAATCCAAGGTCCAGGGTTCGATCTTGACCTAGTGCCAGGATTGTAACTCATGTCTCTTTCACCTCCGTCCTTAATCCTCAAATGAAACTTAGTTTATAAGCACGATAAATAAGAAAATAGTTTATCCATCCTGTAATTGGCGAGTTTGTGCTCGCTGTTAGATGCCTATGAAAAGTGTTTGGCCAGACGAATGATGCAGTCTAATATTAGCATGTTGGTGGGCAGGACAACCAGTTTGGTATATTAAACCTGTATGTTTATTTTGTGCGGGTTGTTATGTAATCAAGGTAAATATGATATTTCTATGCCTTTCTGTTCATTTTATATTGTGTATAATACATACATATATCGTGAATTTTAAATTATAGAAACTTATAACTACTGTCATTGCAATATTTCACAAACAATAAAATAGCGGCATAGACACATCACAGCTTTCAATTATAAAGCAGTCAGAAGCTGGAGTTCTTGAAACAACATGTTCTCTTTGTTTATTTCAACCAGATCATGTGCGGAAGGTAAAGTAACCAAACTGATTCTTGTAATTAAAAGGCTTTTGACGATCTTTTCCCCTGAAAAAGAATAAAATGCTTTTTAAATTTAATAAAAGTGATGTTTTGTTTTATTAATAGACTGCTTAGACTAAATATATAATTAAATTTTGGGATTGATCATGTTAACCTTCATGTTAAATTTGGTTTTACAGTAACAAAATACAAAGCTCTGTCTATGTTTAGTATGAATTCCAGCATACGGATTGATGCCATTCAGAACTTGGGTAAAGTTCTGTCTACACTATCAAACTTTATGTGACAAGAAAATGTGATGTGCCCATATAGGGACACGATGATGTCATATCACTACATATTTGGGCATGTCACACTTTTTTGTTTGATAGTGTACACAGAGCTTTACACCATGTTTGAACAATTTTTGTTTATTACCTTGACAGTCTAGGAAACATCTTCTCCTTGGCAAATTCAATCGGTCCTTCTCTACCCTTGGCTGCAGATTCAGTCTCCACATAAACATCTAAACACATCAAGAGACGCTGCAGCTGATTGGATAGAATATGATCACATGATTTTTCTACAGCAAATTCCTTGTAGAATACATTGACCTCACTCTCCATATCCTAAAAAATAATTTTGTGATTATAATCATTATCTCATTAAGTTTAATGCTAGCATTTAGCTTAGCTTTAAAAAATAAAGTGAAGAGAAATATTTTAATAATCTACATACCCTGATAGCATTATTATTTCCAGCGTAATGCTCTCCTTTCCAAGACAAATTCAGGACAAAATAGGGCACTTTTATTGGATAGTCTAGGCCTAGGATGACAGCAGCCTTCAACCTAGCTGAACCTTGTTCAATTATAGCCATAAAGAACATGTTTAACTCCTTTGGTGCAATCTTTTCATTCACATCTTGGGTAAATGGTAGGGCTTGGAAATCTTCAGATGTTATTAACTTCCACGAGACAAGTTTAGATGATATTTTAGCTGGGAATAGTGACTGGCAACTGCTGGGTACTGTGATGTTACGGCGCTCTAAACAAAAAGAAACCAATTTAGTTAAAATCTAATTATTTTAATAAAAAAAGGCATGGCTCATAGAAATATAAAGCTCTGTCTACACTATCAAACTTTATGTGAAAACAAAATGTGATGTGCCCATGATGATGTCATATCACTAGGCAAGGATTGACCCCGGACATTGGGATTGGAAGGCAAGCATAAGGTACAGTTTCACTACTCAAATTACAAGAAACAAACCTACCAAGGGCTGCAAGTTGTTTGTTCAGTGCTAGCCTAGCAGCAATCCTTCTCTTTATGGCGTTGATGGTGGATTCTATGTGGCTTACGCTGATTGATGACGCTGGTTTAACATCATTTCTTTCGCCATCAGTTTCCAGGAAATCAAGACCACAAAGATGTTGCACCCAACGATATGGATGCCCAATGACACTGATGAATGAACTCAATGAATTTAATCTGCAATAAATGTAAAGAAATGATATAATCATAAGATTAAATTGATTGATTGTTTATCAATTAAAGAAAACAGTCAATGGAAAAATGGCAAAAAGCTTCCTACTTTCTAGGAGTTTTATCAGATAATCTATATTGTTTTGAAAACTCTTATAACATGACCACAGTGCTGATTTTGCCATTGTTCCCCTAACTGAAAAGGGGAATTCCAGAAGAAGCAACCTGTGATAACAAGAAGCTTACATTATTAACTTACCCTAGTTTGTTTAATTGGTAATAGTTAGCAGGATTTGGTGATTCAGTACCGTGGTCACCAGGAAATAGACCTTTCAGGAGTGTGTTGGTGCTCAGAATATCACTGAAAAGTAAAAAATAACAGAATATGTGTTAATATGATTAAATGCTGTAATGACTGAGATATAAGCCCATGGGGTTAAGTCTGGGTGAATGGGCTTAATCATGAGATCTAAAATGCAGTGAGTTTGTGTAATATCAAAATGGATCACTTGCATGCAAAGGAGTACATAACAAATGTGGTGTTGTTAGTCAATGAGTACCTTAATTAACTAACATCCATCGAACACCATCCTCATAAGGTACAATACAAGTACCAATCAAACACTCCACCAAAGAAGGGGTTCATGGATTGTACCATTTAACCAAGGCAATCTAACAGGATGCTGAGCTCTGGAGATCAAAGGGTTTATTTGTGGCTGCGACATGATCAGTCATCGCTCGCCACAGAGAATATGTATACAGTACTGTTGGTATTTGTCGCAGCCAGACATAAAAACAAAGGACTGTTACAATTTCCTATCTTGGAAAGGCAAGCTCATTGTCATGTTGCTAGATTTGCCTTGCATTAACCGAATGACATGAAAATAACTACAATTTTACCAGATTTTCCACTATGCGAATTTGTTCGCGCGAATCGAAAGCGTCCGGTCATACGAATGCGTATTCATGCTTCCATCTCACAAATCCCTCTCTACGCATGCGTATAAGCCGACGTTGTCGATTCGCTTGAACAAATTCTCTTAGTGTATATTCGGATTTAGTCTTGTACCTACTCTACAGTCGCAAGAAACCCATGTAACCCAAACATAGAAACTTACCTTGAATTTGAAGCATTTGTGCCACATTGCATGTTGATCATTACAGTTGTAATTTGCAGGACTGACAAATAACTAAATGTTAGGATTAATGTAACGTCATCTGAAAACAAATGTATACAGTACGTTTTATTTTTTAAATATTTTTTTTTACTTATCCGTTTGTTTTTTTTCCCCGTTTATTTCCCGGATGTATAATTTTTACCGTTTTAAATACTTTTATCGTTTTATACATTTTAATGTAAATACACAGTAATTCAGCTTCGGCTGCGATAGTGATATTGAATAAAAAAAAAGAAATCAGTCCAATATTTTGTTAAAAGTAATATTACTTTTTAGTAAGCTACATCTCTGCTATATATAAATTTATTAGGTAAGTCAAATGTTAGTCTAACCTTTACATTTAATCGTCATGACAACAGAAAGTGGATGTTTCCTTAATGTCTTCTGTCTCTTCTCTTCCATTACATTTCCAATTGTTTTTCTTCTTCTTTTCTGTTTTAGGAAAAACAAACAAATTGTTATTGTATTGTAAAGTAAAACAATATTTATGTTTGGTATCTCACCCTTTAAAGATGCCCCTCCTAAGTGAAGGATGTTGTCAAAATACTCCTATAGATCAAATGGGATTTAAATGATTTTTGTAAATAAAACATTATACGTACAGATTTGGATAATTCCTCATTGTCAGAATCACTGTCTGAATCTAAATCAGGAGTAGCAGTCTCGTCAGAAAGTGCACTTTCTTTGTCGCCTTCAATCTTTAATGAAATATTTTCATCTAAAAAGAAATAATACAAAATGTGTAAAGCTCTGTCTACCCTATCAAACTTTATGTGACAAAAAATGTGACGTGCACATATATGGACATGGTGATGTCATATCCCTACCATATTTAAGCTTATCACTACCATATTTGGGCACATCAAACTTTTTTTTCAAACTAGTTTGATAGTGTAGACAGAGCTTTAGATGGTATAATTATCAGAAAAAAGGGGTTTGTTAATAATATTAGTTATTTGAGTTATGTAGTTGTATAGATAATCTACAGTATATATTGTTAGGATATTGAATATAATAGTGTTTGTAGTATTTGGTATGTGTTATACAACAAATTTCTAATGATATTTTTTTTAAAGGCGATAAATGCTACAAAAGCAGAACATTCATATTGTTGCATGTTTAAAGTTCTTACCACATGCTTCATGATAAGCATTAGCCTGTACATACAAAATATACAAAGGTCTTGGTAGAAGCTTAGCCATCTGATGCTGTGATCGTATTGACTCCAATGGCATTGACAAGTACTCCTGCACTGGCAATGTTGACTGAAATAATAATAAATATTGCACTTGTTTAATATCCTACTAATATTGTACTTGGTTAAAGATGTATTGTCCTCTAAAAAAAAAATTTTTTTAATTTTTGTTGTTGAATATGTCATTTTAATGTCACATAATAGTTATTCACTTTGAACAAAAATTTCAATGGAAAAAAAATTATTTACCTGAAAAAACTAATTTAAAGCAAAAAAATGGTCACATTGGCAATGAGTTTTTGGTTGAATTTGACAATTTATTTTGTCATTTTAGATGAGAAAACATTTTAGTCTGATTTTAATGTTTTTAGGACAATGTATCTTTAATAAAAGATGACAGTATTAAATTACACTGGCCCACTTGAGACACACACCTGGACCACGACAGGAATAAATAGCTAGCACAAAATAGTAGAACAAATAAGGTAGTGATATGACATCATCATGTCCATATATGTGCACATCACATTTTTTTGTCACATAAAGTTTGATAGTGTAGACAGGAGCTTTAAACATTTTACTGCATTACAAATGCAAACACTAAAGAATGATGTTACCTGTAAAATAGTATCCAGCATTGGCTGTAGGCTCTCAAGATATTCTTTCTTTTGTTCAATTTCTTTTACTATTTCATTCTTCTTTTCCTGAAATTCTTTGAATTTCTCAGACAAACTGATAAAAAGCAGGAAAATAAGTATCAGTTACAAATGGATGTACTAGGGTGTTGTACTAGGGTGTGCCCAACTTAATTTTCGGTAATTGGGTGTGTTTCCCTAATTTTTATATCTTAATTAAACCATTATATTTTAGATATTTTAATAACATATTTTATTTGTTTTTTATATAATTTCTTCTTGTAGGAGGAATACAGTAAATGTTCTGAATCTTGAATATTAGTGTTTTAACAGATTGTGACTTGGCAATGTTCTTCTTTCTTTGGCAAAATACCTCTTTCTTTGTTGTAATTCCCAATCCAATCTGGCAAGTCTTTGGGAATGGATATCCGCTTTAGTGATATTTGGGTTTGAAACTTCTTTTGGGGCTTCGTGATAAAAATCATCCACATCTACTAGTTCAATATCTTCATCTGTTGATCTGAAAAAAACCCAAAACATTTTTTTTTATTATAGAAATGATAAACTATTGTTTTTCACACAAAGATACTTTGACATGAAATTATTCTAGTGGGTTTATACTCAGCCTGGGTGGGGTTACATCAGAAAAGGACAGTAGTAAATATTACCCTTTTATATGATATATTTTTTATTGTTGTATCTACAGTAGAATCCTCATTATTTTTTTTTTATTTATTTATTTATTCAATTTCTGCCATATACATAACAAAGAAGACAAAACAATTATAAAAGGAGGCACGGAAAGACCAAACAGGTGCTAAACACCTATGCTAGTTGGTCAACCTGGATACCTTAAGGAAAAAACAAAATGTCTCCTTAATATGGGTGTACCTGAATAGGGGATTCTCGCAGTGTTAAAACCTATATTGGCCCTTGTTGGTTTCACAGGAAAGTGTCGTCTATAGGGAGTATCAGCTCTGTCACACTATCGAACTAGTCTGACAAAAAAAAGTGTGATGTGTCCAAAGGGATGGTAGTTCATCATATGGCATCATCATGTCCATATATGGGCACATCACATTTTTTGTCGCATAAAGTTTGATAGTGTAGACAGAGCTTAAGATATAAAGCTTGTGTTGTCTTACTTAAACTCCAAACACTTTGTAATCTCCTTCTGAAGGTGCATGACTTCATACAGAAGGTTCTGTAGTTGCAGATGAAGGACATCAACTTTCTCTTTGGCCTCCTCCGTCGAATCTCGTGCCTTTTTGTTGTGAATATGAGCTAAGCGGTTCAACTTCTTCATGGCAATGAAATGTAAAACAGCCTCCATTCGTTTCTCAGTTATCTTTTCTGTTACCTATCAAAAAAATTGCATCCGTTAATGTTAATCTGTTGTTTTTTTAGGTTTATATCTAGAAGTCAAAATAGGAACTTTGAACTTAATAATCTTAAATGCTTGAAAGAATCATTTTACTGCTTTGTGTACATACAAGATGCAATGATATAGTTTGTTGAAATAAGTGTATATGATTGGACAATTTATGGAAGTGTGCATATCTGTGCACTGTGTTTAATCAAGGAAGATTAATTTACTCTTCTCTGATTTAATTTAATCAAAACAAAAAAGTTAAGTTGTTTTGAAAGTTTCTATTTTTTTTTTATTAAAAGAACCCAATTTACATTTGCAGAGCTACCAGTTTTCATTTCATATATGTCTTTCATGATATTGCGAAGTTCCTGACAGTTTGATTGAAAGAATTCCAAGTCTTTTTGTGGATCACGCAGTTCAACTTCCACTTCCTCATGATGTACCTGAAAAAATATAGAATGACACTCTCTGTTTGTTAAAATAATATAGATAATAAATAGGCCTACTACTAGACACGTACTACTTGGCCTAGTACTTCTACTACTAATATTTAAATCAAATAAAACACAACTATTATAGATAGTAAGTATTACTATTAATCTTGTTTTTTGTTTTGTATGCTGATTCAGGGCCTAGGCCTAAGCTGATTAGGCTTACTATAAAAAAAAGAGCTAGGCCTAGCTAGCCTATTTATGATACTGTACTTCGAGTCTAGACTGGTAGAGGCCAGCTAAAGCTAGCGCGCCTGTATCTCATCAACTCGCTAGTCTACTGCTGCTGCTGCTTGGCTTACCTGTTGTTTTGTTTGATCACTTGAGGTTGAACGCTTAATTTTCTTGGATTCTTTTGAAGAACCAGAAATAACGACGGATCTAGTACTTTCACTACTCGCTTCTACAATTCTCCTTTTCTTTTTTTCAGACATTTTCGCCTTTTTACCCACCAAAAAGAAGCAGCAACGGCCGGTTGTTAAAATAAAAGAAATTGAACGTTATGCATGAGTGAGTAAACCACGTTCTTCAATACTGCCCTCTCTGGAGGGACATTTTTTTCATCCAGGCTGAGCTATATATCCAATACCAAATTGGCGAGTAAATCATGTTTTACTTTAAATTAAATTTATACGCTCTTCCACAAGGTCAATTGTTAGTTATACATACAGACTATATTAAAACAATGATTTTGAACACGTAGGGCATTTCTTTGAATTCTTTCCTATTGTCGTTTTGTGGTAATTTACAGCTTTTTATATGTTTAACAAACGTACATAATCAATTGCGTCTGCATCATGCTAGACTACAACTTCCGGTAGTGACGTAATCAGCATATTTTTGGTAATAAAACTTTTTCACTAAGCTAGGGAATCTTCTGATATCAATATTCATTAGACCGTACTTTAGTTAGCCAATCAAAATAAACGTATAAACAATTTTGCGGCGATGTTGTTGAGGTAAAATATACTGTGTTTTACAATAACCAATTTGGTTAGAGTAAAACACAATGATAAAGAATAGGAAACATTTAATAATATGATAAATGTCATTTACATAGCAATTTAGCACTGTGTTTTACTATAACCAATTTGGTTAAAGTAAAGCAGAATGATAAAGAATAGGAATTTATTAATATGATATATGACATTTACATAGCAATTTAGCACTGTGTTTTACTATAACCAATTTGGTTAGAGTAAAACAGAATGATAAAGAATAGGAAATATTTAATAATAATGATAAATGACATTTACATAGCAATTTAGCACTGTGTTTTACTATAACCCATTTAGTTAAAGTAAAGCAGAATGATAAAGAATAGGAATTTAATAATATGATATATGACATTTACATAGCAATTTAGCACTGTGTTTTACTATAACCAATTTGGTTAGAGTAAAACAGAATGATAAAGAATAGGAAATATTTAATAATAATGATAAATGACATTTACATAGCAATTTAGCACTGTGTTTTACTATAACCCATTTGGTTAAAGTAAAGCAGAATGATAAAGAATAGGAATTTAATAATATGATATATGACATTTACATAGCAATTTAGCACTGTGTTTTACTATAACCAATTTGGTTAGAGTAAAACACAATGATAAAGAATAGGAAATATTTAATAATAATGATTATTTACATAGCAATTTAGCACTGTGTTTTACTATAACCAATTTGGTTATAGTAAAACACAATGATATAGAATAGGAAACATTTAATAATATGATAAATGACATTTACATAGCAATTTATCACTGTGTTTTACTATAACCAATTTGGTTAGAGTAAAACACAATGATAAAGAATAGGAAACATTTAATAATAATGATTATTTACATAGCAATTTAGCACTGTGTTTTACTATAACCAATTTGGTTATAGTAAAACACAATGATAAAGAATAGGAAACATTTAATAATATGATATATGACATTCACATAGCAATTTAGCACTGTGTTTTACTATAACCAATTTGGTTAGAGTAAAACACAATGATATAGAATAGGAAACATTTAATAATTTGATAAATGACATTTACATAGCAATTTAGCACTGTGTTTTACTATAACCAATTTGGTTAAAGTAAAACACAATGATAAAGAATAGGAAACACTTAATAATATGATAAATGACATTTACATAGCAATTTAGCACTGTGTTTTACTATAACCAATTTGGTTAAAGTAAAGCAGAATGATAAAGAATAGGAAATATTTAATAATAATGATTATTTACATAGCAATTTAGCACTGTGATTTACTATAACCAATTTGGTTATAGTAAAACACAATGATATAGAATAGGAAACATTTAATAATATGATAAATGACATTTACATAGCAATTTATCACTGTGTTTTACTATAACCAATTTGGTTATGGTAAAGCACAATGATATAGAATAGGAAACATTTAATAATATGATAAATGACATTTACATAGCAATTTAGCACTGTGTTTTACTATAACCAATTTGGTTAAAGTAAAACATAATGATAAAGAATAGGAAACATTTAATAATAGGATAAATGACATTTACATAGCAATTTATCACTGTGTTTTACTATAACCAATTTGGTTATGGTAAAGCACAATGATATAGAATAGGAAACATTTAATAATAATGATTATTTACATAGCAATTTAGCACTGTGTTTTACTATAACCAATTTGGTTAGAGTAAAACACAATGACAAAGAATAGGAAACATTTAATAATAATGATTATTTACATAGCTAGCAATTTAGCACAATGTTTTACTATAACCAATTTGGTTATGGTAAAGCACAATGATATAGAATAGGAAACATTTAATAATATGATAAATGTCATTACATAGCAATTTAGCACTGTGTTTTACTATAACCAATTTGGTTAGAGTAAAACACAATGATTAAGAATAGGAAACATTTAATAACATGATAAATGACATTCACATATAAATTTAGCACTGTGTTTTACTATAACCAATTTGATTAGAGTAAAGCACAATGATAAAGAATATGAAACATTTAATAATATGATAAATGACATTTACATAGTAATTTATCACTGTGTTTTACTATAACCAATTTGGTTAGAGTAAAACATTTTAACTATGATAAATGATATTTAGCACTGTGCTGGATACAGTAAAACACAAATTAAGAATAGGAAACATATAATAATATGATACATTTACATACAAATTTAGTATTGTGTTTTACTATAGCCAATTTGGTTACAGTAAAACACAATGATAATGAAACATTTATTATATGATATTATTTACATAGCAAAATATTATATTAAACATATCTTATTATCTAAACGTTATGAAAAGAATAGGATACATATAATGTAATAATATAATAAATACAAGTTACATAGTTTATCATCTTGTTTTACAGAACCAATTTGGTGACACAGTTAAACACAGTGATAAAGAATAGATACTGTTTTAGGTTATATAACCCTAACCCTAGTTTGAAGCGACATAATAAATTCATCGCGAAAAAGTACGTATCGTATTTAGAAACTTTTGAAATTTGTTAGATATGTTTAATAGGTTCTTACGTCTATAAAACAAACAAAAAATATAAATTTCACAAAAAATTCGTGATTTTAATAATTTGCATTTCTAAAAATGTACACTTATGAAATACCATACATTTTCCAACACATTTTTACTTCATTGATGATTCCCAGAAATCAAAATAAAACAAATTATGATATTTCTTTTACATTATAGATGTAAGAACCTATATTGAACATGTACCAAATTTCAAACGTTTTTTAAGACGATACATATTTTTATCGATGAATTAAGCATGTGATCGCTTCAAACTAGGGTTAGGGTTAAATAACCTAACAGTTCATTCTTTAACACTGTGTTTAACTTTTAACCAAATTGGTTTTAGTACAACACAATGATAAACTATGTACATTTTATTTTTCATATTACATTATAGGATACATATAATGTAATAATAATAAATACAAGTTACATAGTTTATCATCTTGTTTTACAGAACCAATTTGGTTACACAGTTAAACACAATGATAAAGAATAGACACTGTTTTAGGTTATATAACTCTAACCCTAGTTTGAAGCGATCACATACTTAATTCATCGCGAAAAAATACGTATCGTATTCAGTAACATTTGAAATTTGGTAAATATGTTCAATAGGTTCTTACGTCTATAAAACAAACAAAAAATAAAAGTTTCAAGACAAATTCGTGATTTTAATAATTTGCATTTCTAAACATTTACACTTATGAAAGACAATACATTTCCAACACATTTTTACTTCATTGATGATTCTCAGAAATCAAAATAAAACTATTAGGATATTTCTTTTGCATTATAGATGTAAGAACCTATATTGAACATATCTACCAAATATCAAACGTTTTTCAAGACGATACGTATTTTTAGCGATGAATATTAAATATGTGATCGCTTCAAACTAGGGTTAGGGTTAAATAAACTAAAACAGTTCTATTCTTTATCACTCACTGTGTTTAACTTTTAACCAAAATGGTTATAGTAAAACACAATGATAAACTTATATGTCAATTTTATTTTTCATAACATAAAATGTTTGATATTCTTTATAATATTTAATATTATATTTTAGGCCTACTATTAATGACGTATAAATGCACACTACATCTGAAATAACTTTCTACTTCATTGGCGATTCTTACCAAAAAAAAGAACTAATTTTGTTATGTATATAGAGCAACCTATTATAACATGTCTTGTATGATTTTTATCTCGTTTCAATGACATTTTATACTACAATTCAAATGAAAAAGCATCACAAAAAAATACGTCTGGTATTCAAAAAGTTTCTAAACTCGGTACACAGAAAAAAGGAAATGTTGAAAATGTATGGTCTTTCATAAGTGTGAATTTTTTGAAATGCAAATAATGGAAATCATCGATTTGTCTTGAAATTTATAATTTGTTTTGTCTTATTGAACATATCTATACAAAATGTTAAACGTTTCTGAATACGATACGTTTTTTTTCTCGATGAATTTATAATGTCGCTTCAAACTAGAGGGTAGGGTAGTAACCTAACAAGTATCTATTCTTTATCACTATGTTTAACTGTGTAACCATATTGGTTCTAATAAAAAACAATGATAAACTATGTAAATTGTATGTTTCATATATTACATTTTTGCCAAAAAAAATTATTGGGAATGTCAAATTTCTTTTTCATGACATATATCTACAAATTTCAGAAGCTTTTGAGTACGAGTATTTTACGCGATGTTTTTTTATCCTCATTTTAATATTTTGGTAATGTAATTCACATAAAGTTTTTGTATCCAAAAATTGTTTATTCTTGGGTAGAAATGAGGAAATAAATAGTATTCCTGTATAATATAATAATCAATAATAAAGTATAAAAAAAAGTGTTGTGTAAACGAACGTTTTTTACGCTTCGAATTTTCTGTTACATTATGTTTGAATTGAAGCTACAGATATTGAATCATGGACCTATAAATTAGTAATTTATAGGTCCATGATTGAACATATCGTCACTCACCACACATTTTTTGTTTTGTATTTCGAAAGTATTTATTCTAAAGAACAATTGATGCAAACATCAACTGCGTATCTTATTTCATTAATTAATTATATTAATTATAATTTGGTGATTATTCGTCACACGAAGAGTCGAATATCGATTCGTCTCGTCATGGGAAGAAAACGTGCATTGCGTACACTGTTTACGCGCCTCAACAATAAACGGCGAATATGCGATTCGTCACTTATGGAACGCCGTTTTACACAAGTTTTTGGCGATGATAAAAATTGCGTCGATGATGAAATTGCGTCGATGAAAATTGCATCGACGCAATGTAGATTGCGTCGATGCAATGTAGATTGCGTCGAGGCAATTTACATTGCGTCGATGAAAATTGCATCGATGAAAATTGCGTCGATGAAAATTGCGTCGATGAAAACTGCATCGATGAAAATTGCGTCGATGAAAACTGCATCGATGAAAATTGATGTGATGAATTTAATTGATTATGAAAATTCCAAATGGTTTTAATTCAATCAATGATGAAAATGACTACTAGTAAAGTAAATGATGATGTTAATAATGATGTTAATAATGTTATTATGTTGCTAAAAATTGACGGTTTCTGAATATTTTGATATGATAAACATGTTTACCGCTTGCGCTAGCGCGCGTTATAGACAAGCGCACAGTGATCGCGCACTAAAACAATGTTGAAATATATGCACTGATTAACATTTTAGTGATTTATTGTCAACACATTTTAGCAATGGATCCATTATTGTCCTTTCGGACACATTATATCTTCTAGCTAATTGCTTCCGTTAATCCACCAGTTCAGTACATAAAATCCAGATGTCCAGCATCCATGACATCATATTCAAATCATACCGGCAGGGAGATCGAAATTTTCATCGATGAAAACTGCATCGATGAAAATTATTTTTTTTTTTCATCGATGCAGTTTTCATCGATGCAGTTTTCATCGACGCAATTTTCATCGACGCAATTTTCATCACATTAACGCAATTTTCATCACATTAACGCAATTTTCATTACATCGACGCAATTTTCATCGACGCAATGTTCATCACATCATTACATCAATACTATATTCATCGACGCAATTTTCATCACATCGACGCAATTTTCATTGCATCATCGACGCGATTTTATCATCGCCTAAACTGGCATTCCATACTAATTGCGTGTGATCTGATTGGTGTATTATAAATAAATTCATCGCGATGAATTTTTCAGTAGATGTAATGAGACAGTTCAGTAGATGTAATGACAGTTAATTTAATTGTTCTGCTCTTTTTGTACAAATCTATACTACTTTATATTATGGATTTTGTAGTACTGTTAAAATTATTAAATCTCTGGAAGTGTGTTTTACGAGTATGTCCGCAAATTTATGCGTTTACGGTTTTAAAATGTGAGTTTTAAATAGCGAACATGATCTTGTTAGGTGCACTACGCACGCAGTATTCCAAAATGTCTTACTAATTGGGAGAAAATCATATTGTATCATATCATATTATATCCATTCTTTAAATTCATATTCTTTATCCAAAACTAAATTGGTATAGTAAAACACAGTGCTAGCAATTTATCATATTATTAAATGTTTCATATTCTTTATCATTGTGTTTTACTCTAATCAAATTGGTATAGTAAAACACAGTGCTAAATTGCTATGTGAATGTCATTTATCATATTTTTAAATGTTTCCTATTCTTTATCATTGTGCTTTACCATAACCAAATTGGTTATAGTAAAACACAGTGCTAAATTGCTATGTAAATGTTATTATCATATTATTAAATTCCTATTCTTTATCATTGTGTTTTACTCTAACCAAATTGGTTATAGTAAAACACAGTGATAAATTGCTATGTAAATGTAATTTATCATGTTATTAAATGTTTCCTATTCTTTATCGTTGAGTTTTACTCTAATCAAATTGGTTATAGTAAAACACAGTGCTAAATTGCTATGTAAATGTTATATATCATATTATTAAATGTTTCCTATTCTTTATCATTGTGTTTTACTCTAATCTGATTGGTTATAGTAAAACAGAGTGCTAAATTGCTATGTGAATGTCATTTATCATGTTATTAAATGTTTCCTATTCTTTATCATTGTGCTTTACTCTAACCAAATTGGTTATAGTAAAACACAGTGCTAAATTGCTATGTTTTATCATTGTGTTTTACTCTAACCAAATTGGTTATAGTAAAACACAGTGATAAATTGCTATGTAAATGTAATTTATCATGTTATTAAATGTTTCCTATTCTTTATCATTGTGTTTTACTCTAATCAAATTGGTTATAGTAAAACACAGTGCTAAATTGCTATGTAAATGTTATATATCATATTATTAAATGTTTCTTATTCTTTATCATTGTGTTTTACTCTAATCTGATTGGTTATAGTAAAACACAGTGCTAAATTGCTATGTGAATGTCATTTATCATGTTATTAAATGTTTCCTATTCTTTATCATTGTGCTTTACTCTAACCAAATTGGTTATAGTAAAACACAGTGCTAAATTGCTAAATGTCATTTATCATGTTATTAAATGTTTCTTATTCTTTATCATTGTGTTTTACTCTAACCAAATTGGTTATAGTAAAACACAGTGCTAAATTGCTATGTAAATGTAATTTATCATATTATTAAATGTTTCCTATTCTTTATCATTGTGTTTTACTCTAACCAAATTGGTTATAATTTATTTAATTTCATTTCAAAAGACATTTACCTAAATTGCTATTTAATTATAGTAAAACACTGTGCTAAATTGCTATTGTATTAAGGACGAATTCCGAGAAGATGTATTCAAAGCTACAACCAATCAGAACAGTGTTAATCAATATAGTCCATGGCTACAGCCAATCAGAAACGTCCAAATCGCAATAACCCCTAGGCTAATAGAAATTATTGGTCCGAGTAGCCTTTTCAACCAGACGTTGCGAGGTTTAAAAAGTAAAACATGATTTACTCGCCAGTTTGGTTTAGTTTATATACCTGCCAGGCTCCAAAAAACAAAACAAAATCGAAGTACGTGTGCGATGAAAACTATTATATGGCATTGGATCAACTTCAGTAACTTTGAAAACTCTGGTAATTGGGTGATACCTTGTCAGTATTGCATTTAATTTATACTCAATAGTTTATGAAATTGTTGAACTTTAGTAGTATCTTATTTATAGTTTCTCTGTTCCTGTTTTATAACGTTTTAATCGAACGCAAAACCTAGCCTGTTGTTTAAAGGAAGTTGTACTAGTTGAAAAGGTTGATACAATACCTCGTACACCGCGAAAAATATATCAGTACACCCTATACAAAGCCTAGGCCTGGTACTGCGGGAGAAGTTACTTTAATAATGGTGTTGAACGCCAAGAAGCAAGGTATTGAAAAGAAGCTGTCAAAATTGTACACAAAGTGCAAGGAAAGTGGACTTACAGATGAAGAAATTCTGGCAGCTTCATCACCTCTGCAAGAGTATATTAAAAAATCTAAACAACTAGAGACTAGCAAGAAACGTATTCGGCTAGTGGTATGCACAGCAATTGCAATATGCGTTTTAGCAATATTGTTTCAATATGATCCTATATACAGGGTAGTGTGTATCGTTGGACGAATTTTATCTATTAAGGTAAATTAAAGTTTCACATTCTATAAGTTGCAATTTTAAGTTATAATATTAATAATATTATTTTTTCATTTTAAATTTATTTTATTTATAATTTTACATTCATGTAATATCAATAAATCACAAAAGAAGGCCAAACGGGACTTTTTCAGTCAAATTTTCCTAATAAATTTTTTATTGAAAAAAAAATTATATCTTTGGAAGAGAATTTTTTTTAATCATTCCATTTTCAGTCTGCCTTTCTGGAGATCCCTTTTCATCTTTTCTTTTAATAATACTTTTTTTTTCATTATGTGATGAATAAATGTGTTCGTAATTTGCAGACTCTACCATTTTATGATTGGAGTGAATTCTATTATATGGATTGTGTACTTTATAACCCATATTATTTAAGAGATGGACTTACTGAAGAAGATTGTGAGGTTGGTAATAATTACCTTGTTACTATATGTTATGTTTAGTTTTAATAACATTTTACTCTTTAGCTGATGTAAAGTTGTTATATTATTATTTAATTGCACTGATGATGTTGGTCGGTGCAACAACGAAACATGTTTGAAAACAATTTGGTCATAAAACTTAAGTTAAAATATCTTAATTTTTACGGCAACAATACACACGACATCACCTTAAACACGGGTGTCAATCAAAGACTTCTAAAAGTTGGGAAAGCTCTTGAAAAAATCCATAAAAGCAGCAGCTGATATAATATAAACTACTTAAATTATATTTTTTATTTAAAAAATAACTTAAATGACAGTTGGTTACTTATTATAGATTATTTCAAAGTTTTTCCTCTTTTAAAAAAAAGCATTTATTGTATGACACTTAAACGGGTACTTATTAAATGAAGATCAATTTTAATTATTTTTACTACTTACTTACTTACTTACTTTTTACTTATATATCATCAAAAAATACTTTTTGAATTCTATTTTCTAAGACATTCTTCTGTATTTTTTTTAGATGTGTGAAGATTTATTGTATGTTGAAACTTTTGAACATCTTGACCCAAAAAATACAACTTATTTTTTATTTGACAACATTCCTATAGTTGTGACAGACGCATTAGACAGCTGGAAGGCAACAAAGGAGTTTAATCTAGAGTATATTAAAAAGGTAATAATTAAACTGATTTTATTTATTGCAATGAAAATAGAAAGAAAATCGTGAACCGAATAAATGAAGGAATCATGAAATTGTTCTACTGCAGTTACTGCAGCAATAACATGATTTTAGTTTCTTTAATAAAGATAATAGTTAGGGTTAAACTTCAGTAAACAATATTTATGATTACCAAAAAAGACTTTCTAAATAATTCCATTAACGGATGGACTAAACAAAATGTAGTAGAAGAGCACTAAAACTTGTAAAAGAGGCAATTTCAGATTCCTTAAAATATAAAAGAAGAACAGGGAACTAATCCTGTTACACTATAGACCATACTGGACGTTACAACCTTTTTTTTCCATCCGTCACAAACCAGGAGGTCACTTCCTCAGAGGCCACTCCCTCAGAGGCCACTCCAAAACACTATCAAAATCCAGGCACAACACCAAAACAATAGACAATTATTTGACACAAGGATCACAGACAAATGGAACACACTACATCAACATGTTATTTCAAATAATCATATGACAAGCATATTAACACATCCAAGAGAGGAGGCAGTCAATATGAGTATTAACTCACTTGCCTCCTGATTCACTTAAAGCTAAGAGCACTTAATGGTAAGGTAAGAGCTGTAAAGCTTGGTTCCCACTAGAACGTAACGCAAGGACGTAAACGCAACGCAAGCGTTTTAACCAACGACAAGCGAAGTTATAGACAGTTAGCAATCACAAGCGAATAAGCCATCTCTTGTGATTGGTCAATTCACTTGCGTTGTGTTACGTCCTTGTGTTGCGTCGCTAGTGGGAATCACGCTTTAAAGGTAAGGTAAGAGTACTTGCCATATTGTAGATAATAGTAATGTTGATACTGCTGGTGATATTGTGAAAGCTGGGGCCTCATATGTGCCGAGGGTTCCTTCTTTGAAAATGTATCTTCCTACTATCAATTAGAGCATTTTGTAATGTTTACTCATGGTGGAAAACCTATTTTGATAAAGAAAAGTAACATGAAAAAATAATTTATTTAAAAATGTACAGGTATTATATACATTTTTTGTTAAGTGATAATTGACAGTCCATAACAAAATAACTACCTTTACTAAGCCTGGGTTCATTTTCTAAAAAATTATCTCCCAACAATCCATTGGAGAATATTGCAACTGTATACTCATGGCAAACCTAATTTGAGAAAGAAACTATGAAACAAAATTCAATTACAATTTAGAGGTTCACCTAATATTAATTTTTCATTAGGCTAAAATAAAAAAATAGCTTCTTGTTTCCGGTTGAGCGCCTAGGTGGATTTTTTTCTCCAGAAAATAATAGCTGATAATTGACAGTGCATAACATAATAACTTTCTTTACTAACAATTAAACACACCTTCTATGCAGCAATACAATTATTACATTGATTTGTATCATCAACAGGAAGTTTTTATCATTATTAATAGTACTTAGACTATTACCAGGTACTTTTACTGATCACCACACCTTTTAACAGATGTGTTACTATTATTATGATAACAATAAGCCACAATAAATGCTGTTCCTTCATAAGGAAAATTGTATGATTTATTTAGCCTGACAAACAATAAGCCACAATACATGCTGTGTTATTTGTACAATACATGCATTCATTCATGGGACTTATAAACACACTATCTGAGATTATAACATTGGGCCTGTTTCTGCTGCAACTGCTCAAAATACGGTATAAAAATACGGTATAAAATACGGTATAAAGGAAGTTTTACGTCTCACTTTCAACAGCCTAGCCCTAGTGATAGAGATGTTGTGAGAGCACAGAAAACATCGTAATTTATTTAGTAAAACTGTGACGTCTTCGCTCCACATTTTCGCCGAATATCTATACACGTGTGTAAAGCAGCTGACAGCGACAGAAAATAAAAACACGAATGTTGACCTTTTGTCATGTAAAAAAAAAATACGGTATTTTTTATTGGCAGCAGAAACGGGTACAAAAAATACGGTATAAATTTGTAAATACCGTATTTTATCCACAAATTTTTTGGGGAAAATACGGTATACAAAATACGGTATATTTTTTATGAGCGCAGTTTCTGCTGCCAAAAATATACCGTATATATACGGTATTCAAAAAATACCGTATAATATACGGTATTTAGTTGGCAGCAGAAACAGGGCCATTGTATGATTTTTTTAGCATAAACAAACAATAAGCCAACATAAATGCTGTGTTATTTGTACAATACTGTAAATGCATTCATTCATGGGACTTATGAACACACTATCTGATTATAACATTGTATGATTTTTTTAGCATAAACAAACAATAGGCCAAAATAAATGCTGTGTTATTTGTACAATAAATGCATTCATTCATGGGACTTATAAACACACTATCTGATTATAACATTGTATGATTTTTTTAGCATAAACAAACAATAAGCCACAATACATGCTGTATTTTTTTAACAGCAATACATGCATTCATTCATGGGACTTATAAACACACAATCTGATTATAACATTGTATGATTTTTTTAGCATAAACAAACAATAAGCCACAATAAATACTGTGTTATTTGTACAATAAATGCATTACCTTCATGGGACTTATATAAACACACTATCTGCTTTATATAAAATTGTATGATTTATTTAGCATAACAAACAATAAGCCACAATAAATACTGTGTTATTTGTACAATAAATGCATTACCTTCATAGGACTTATATAAACACACTATCTGCTTTATATAAAATTATATGATTTATTTAGCATAACAAACAATAAGCCACTGTAGTATTTGTACAATAACATTACCTTCATGGGAGTTATAAGCACTCTGCATCTGCTTTCTATAAAATTGTATTTTTTATTTATTTACCATAACACACAATATAGCTCATAAATAATGTTTAATAACAGAAAATAATTTTATTATTTTTATTTTTATTTTATTTTATTTCATCATCACCCTACAGTGACCAAACGTCACCATTAACAGGGTTGAAAGTCATAAAATACAACATATTATATACAAGCAAATATCAACAGATAACAAGACAACATTTAAATATTACTGACATTAGACAAAACCTTCTGACGGAAACAAGCATGGGAATCAAAAAAAATATCAACAGATCCATCAATTTTACATAGTGAGTGGTATAACTTAGGCAAACGATTAACAAAACCATTTTTAGTAATATTTACCCTCCCTCTTGATATAGAAAATAAAGCAGGATTAAGCAATTGATATTGTGGAACAGAAATAGGAAAGTACACTTCAAAATTACCATGGAAAATTGAGTTCACAGCCTTAAAAAGAAAAATTAAATAAAATAACTTACGCCTACCCGCTAAATTAATAAGAACGTCTTTGCTAATAGAACCAAATTTACGCACATAAAATCGACAAAACTTGTTCTGTACACTTTGTAATCTAGAAGACTGGGCAAGAGAAATAGAGTTAAAAATAACACTGCAGAATTCAAGATTCGACCTAACTAAAGATTTGTATAAAATAACTAATGCCTTTTTATCGTTAATATGTCTGCAATGTCTGCAATGTCTCCAAAGAAAACCCAAAAGTCTATTGCATTTAGAGACTATAAAATCAATATGTTTACAGAAGGTTAATGAACTATCTAAAAAAATACCAAGGTCTTTGTGAACAGAGACTCTTTCAAGTATAATATTCTTAATATAAAAGTCAAAATAGATGGGTTTTTTCTTAAGAGTAAAAGACATTGATTTGCATTTGGAGGCATTGACTGACATATTCCAAGTGTCGCACCAGTGAATGAGTCTGTCAACATCTTCTTGTAACAACAACATATCATTTAAAGTTTGTATAGACTTAAATAATTTAATATCATCAGCAAACATAAGAACATTAGAATGACGAGGAACAAAGGAAAAATCGTTGAAAAACATAATGAAAAAAAGAGGCCCCAAAATAGACCCCTGAGGCACGCCAGATAAAACTGGAAGCCATTCAGACGTGTTACCATCAAAAGTGACTCTCTGAAACCTGTCCGATAAATAACTTGTAAAAAATAAAATTAAATCGTGATTTAGACCAAATTGTTGAAGTTTGAACAAGAACAACTTATGGGAAACCCTGTCAAAGGCTTTAGCCATGTCTGTATATACAACTTCGCATTGCCCTTTTGCATTTATTGCGTCATACGCATGTGACAACAGAACAGACAAATTTGTTTCACAAGACCTCCCTGGGTAAAATCCGTGTTGATGGTCACTAATAACTGGTGATATATGTTTAAAAATTTGGTCGTGAACAATTTTTTCAAATACTTTAGAAATAGTTGGCAACAATGAAACCGGTCTATAATTGCGTACATCAGATTTAGAACCAGCTTTAAAGATAGGGCACATGTTAGCTTGCTTCCATTTTATCGGAAAACGTTTCTCAGAAATGCATCTTTCAAATAAAATTTTACAAGGGAAAGAAAGAGGTTTGGCAGCTAAAGACAAAACAATCATCATTACCTGAAGCCTTATGAGAATCAATTTCATTAATGTGCTTTTCTATAACCTCCTGATTAAACTCAAGTTTAGATAAGCAATCAATGGGATATTCAGGAAGATTAGGAATATCCAAATCGTTGTTAACAGGACTAAAAACAGAATAAAAAAATTGATTAAGTAAGTTTGCTTTGTCTTTTACAGTGTAAGCTAACTGATTATTAAAATGAAGTTCTGAAGGGATGTTATTATTTTTTCTTGAGGATTTTATCCAAGACCAAAAACGTTTCGGATTACAACTTAAATTACAACATAATGAATTAACATAGGTTCGATACTTAAATCTACAAAGTCGTTTAAAATTTGACCTAGCAAATCGAAAATTTTCAATATTTAACCTATTTGGATTACGTTTTTTTTCTCTAAAATATGATTCTTTAGATTTCAGAGCAGTGTAGACCTCATTATCAAACCATGGTGGGAGTTTTCTCTTAGGTCTAAAAACAGGGACGAGATCTTTGATAGTAGCAAAAATAAAATCATAAAATAAATTAACTGCCTCATCAATGTCAACGGCAAGATCAAGTAAATTATATAATTATTATTTACTTTCCATAAACAAAACACATATGGAAAGGGTTTTTTTCACTTCACAATATTGTCATTCTTACTCACTTTAGTTATATAGTGAAGATGAAGTTTTAGCAACATCTACTGTGTGTTCATTTGTTAGTCAATCAGAAGATGATTTTCCAACTTTTTTACAAACTTTAGGAGAAACAAGTCCAACATGGAATATACGCTGGTGAGTATGCAAACATTTTCTCTTAAGAAACATTTTGATTCTGTCTGAGTTGAATCTCGACAAGACGAGATATCGTAGGGCATAGTTTTTAGGTGGTCTGAAAGACATTAAACATGTTTAACTTTCTCCTAACTGAGTTGGCGTTACGAAACCAACCAAAACCAGACATTGTTCATACAATCTTTTAGAATTTGCATTTTTTTTATAGTTTTAAAAAGCCATAAACACAATAATAATATATAATAAATTAAATTCTCATAGTAGTAGCGTGTTCAACAGTTAAAAATTCACAAAGAACAAAAGGTGACAGATAGCTGTACAAATTACATATATTGACCAGTTTTAATTGTTGTAAAGGTCATTTTGAATAGTCAGTATATTAAACAGGGAAGAGTGAAAATAACTCTTCCCTAGTATAAAGCAATAATTATATGTATTATAACATAACAAATATTAGTGATAATTTTCACTTTCTACTTAGTTTCTACACAAAAAGGCCAAAAATTCCAGAATATATTAATTTTTCTTTTGGATGATCCAAAGAGAATAAAACATATGTTTTTGCTCTAGCTTTCGCTGGTTCAACGACTCAGCTTAATCATGAGTGAGTCTATGTGACTTGAAATTGTTACCATGCGTCATTGAACTAACGAAAGCTAGAGTAAAAACATAAGTTTTACGGTGTTATTCCCTTTGGATCATCCAAAAGAAAAATGATTTGAATACTATACAGAGATCCAGATAAACCTTTCTACTAATGTTGATGAATTGTAAGGACATTTATAGAATTTCATTTCATTTCATTATTTATTTGGTCTATTTGAGTATATACATTACAAAAAAAAACTTAAATTGGGGCCACCAGGGTCAACCTAAGTGAACTGAATCATTGTAGCTGAGCCGGTTGACCCAACCCCAAAGTCAGTTTACACATAAAAGACGAAAGACAAAATACAGTTACAGCGAATCAAAATGAATGTGAACTTTTCTAATGAAGGCTGATGGGCTTTCTATGACTGCAGCATGCAGCATGCTTGATTTAATCAACCTAATTAAATACTAACAGATTAGGTACTTAATTTTGACAATTTTCTAGCTTAACCAGTACTCTAAACAAAATTGATGATGCGATTTACATTTGTCTAAGACAGATTATGGTTTTAAATTTGATCTATATCTTGTGATGTTACACCATATAATTATCTTTTGTGTATTTAGTTCATGATGTATTGTTTTTTATGTCATTTTTCTAACTTTATTTGTAAATTATTATAGTGTTAACTTTGGAGCAGAATATGCCTGACGAGTAGGGGGTTACCCCGGTGTATTAGTACATCACAGCCACTGATCACCAACTGTGCCCTCTGGGAGACCAGTCTTTGACTGAAGAGGTTACCCAGTATAAATATATATTTCAATCAATCGATTCAATGTCTGTATAGTGTATTGCATAATTTTCCTGAAACCAGAAAGGAAAAATATATTTACTGTATATAATTGATCTTTTACTAAACTTAAAACTCACCCTAATTAAATTTTGTTTAGAGAATCAGAGAACTAAGAAATCCCATAAATAATAAAAATAATACATTATTACTATCAATATCATTAAGCACTTTGAATGTTAAGGCTACAGAGTGGGATTAAAATATTATAACACACACATTATATACATCTAATATTAATACCGCGTTTCCACATTTCTGTATAATAAACCATTTAATTAAAATAGTGGATTATAATCATTATTAATAATGAAATTTGCTTTATCAGCAACTTCTCTTACCGTAAATCAATATTCACTGACTAATAGCGTAAATCACTCACACATCCCGTAATTACCCATTTAATTTGTACAATTGTTAAGTAGATACTAAAAATGGAGTGGTTAATTTAAAACGTAATAGGTCAGTGAACTTATGAGACTCGTTGAAGTGCATGTTTCCGTTTACAATGCGAATAGTAATTACTTTTAGGACTTGTTTGCAGCAGACGTCAATATAAAAACACCAAATTGAACAAACTGCGTACAAAAAAAACTTTTTTCTGAAGGCAATGTAACTTGTTTGAACTCCTCAATGCATCAAAATGTAAAATATTTAATTGAAAGTATCATTTGCATACAAATTTGCACAATTACAACTTGCGTTTGACGTCATGTAGCAATTTGCCTTTTAAATTCATTTTCATTTCTTCTAACATAAATTGTTCTCTCGCTAAACATGTCTTTATTTCCTGTTTAAAAGGTCAGCTGCGGGTAAAAGTAATTAATTGTTCATACAGTATGTTGTAGTTTTTTAATACATATTTTGTACAGATGCTATTGCGTTGATATGAGACCAATTTAAAAGGTGAAAAGAGGAAGAGGATGAAGGGTAAAGCCTGTAGCCAGGCAGGCTTCATGTGGTCTTTTTTTTTTAAAAGAGGCCATTACATAAAAAAGTAAAAGTATCACTTTCGAAGATATCTGTAGTTCGAAAGGACATAGGAATAATGGGTTTGAACACTACAGCCCTTCTCAATAAACTCCTACTTTATAAGGGCCTGTTCAGACCTACAGAGTTATGCTTTCGTATTGTGCGTGGCATACAACTCCAAAGGTCTGAACCAGGAAAAGAACAGTGGAATCCACCACGTACGACACTACTCTTTTGTTCGTTACGAAAGCTCAAGGTACATGATTAGTGAATGCCGCTTACGATATGAAAGTCATGCATCAACGATTTTGACCTCCAACCAATCAATCGCCCAAATCGAATCGGTGACACTTTAGTTTGAAATGAAGGCTTAGTTAAGCAAATCTGAACACTTTTCTGTTACAACACTCATTATAATATGACATTGCTTGCGATACGAAAACAACTCCATAGATCTGAACATACCCTAATATTAGTAAGATATCTTCGCACACATTTAAAATATCACCTACTCTTTAACACTTCTGCTAATTTGTAACTTTTGTGTTGTAATAATTTATTAGTTAAATCACCTACGGTACTAGCCAAATGAAATATATACACTGAAGCCTAAAGATACTGTTCAATTATCATCAACCAGATCAATGGTAATTGAAGATAAACATATGGTTTACCATGTTGTAAAGTGATTTGTTACATGTTAAATTGATAATGAATAATAGACATTTACTATTACGTATTTAATGTTGAAAAATTTGAAAGGTAATTACATTAACACAATATACTGTATGAATATAGTTGTGTAAACAAAGATGTTGAAGTTGTTACATCAACATTTTCACACTTGCGCTAAACATCGCATAGAGACTATTTGTATTTTGCGCTATATAAATTAAAAACCTTTAAATGTTGTACACTTATATTTTTTTCTAATTTAATCAATTTCCAATTTGATAAATCAGTAATCATTTTATTTTCCACACACTTGTAAAATACATGAATTATGGAGGGAAAAAAAAAATTATATGCATTGTATGGAAGGAGACTGTTTAAGTTAAGAAAATAACTTTAAGTCATAGCCACCTTAAACTGAGTTGAAAAAATGTTATGAAGCACGACTTAATAAGTGCTGCAGCAAAATCAGAGCATTATTATTATAATAATATGGCGAGGGGTTAAATCTTGCCCTGTATGTACATCATATTCTTTAATTTGAGATAAATTACAATTTCGGCCTCATTTCCCAGAAATATCTAAATATTTTTTTTTATTTCGGTATAGAACATGAATGCTGAAAACGTTGAACTTATAAAAATAATATTTTAATAGGAGCAATTGTGATATCCAAGCCAACAAGATTTTACGGCAATACTTCCAGCGTCCGTACTTCCTACCGGATATGGTGCAGGTAGTAGGATCCTGGGTATTTATGGCATCCGGAACCAAACGTGACCCGGAGAGGGCGAGGTTGGAGAAAGTAGAAAAGGAACAAGGAGATAGTTTTTTCAATCCTGAAGGGTGGCAGGTAAGACTAATACAATGAACCTCTATTAAGGGGACACCTTTGGGACCTAACATTCAAAGAGCGGTAATGGTAAAAAAAATATAAAATCTATGTTAATTGTTATTCCTTATGACCATTTACACAAAGTACGGAGCTAGAGATTCTAACTGGGACAAGCTATGCGGTTTCATCTGTGTAAATTGGCATTTATAGGGTGTCCCTTTTGGAGTTGGTCATAGTATTAAAACATTTCCTCTTACTTTTTTTCATGAGTGTGCCCTGAAAAAAAGGGGTATTCCTGTGAACAGGGGTGTCCCTGTGAATAGGAGTGTGCCCTGTGAATAGGGGTGTGCCCTGTGAATAGGGGTGTCCCCTGTGAATAGGGGTGTCCCTGTGAATAGGAGTGTGCCCTGTGAATAGGAGTGTGCCCTGAAAAAAAGGGGTATTCCTGTGAACAGGGGTGTGCCCTGTGAATAGGGGTGTGCCCTGTGAATAGGAGTGTGCCCTGTGAATAGGAGTGTGCCCTGTGAATAGGAGTGTGCCCTGTGAATAGGAGTGTGCCCTGTGAATAGGAGTGTGCCCTGTGAATAGGAGTGTGCCCTGTGAATAGGAGTGTGCCCTGTGAATAGGAGTGTGCCCTGTGAATAGGAGTGTGCCCTGTGAATAGGAGTGTGCCCTGTGAATAGGAGTGTGCCCTGTGAATAGGAGTGTGCCCTGTGAATAGGAGTGTGCCCTGTGAATAGGAGTGTGCCCTGTGAATAGGAGTGTGCCCTGTGAATAGGAGTGTGCCCTGTGAATAGGAGTGTGCCCTGTGAATAGGAGTGTGCCCTGTGAATAGGAGTGTGCCCTGTGAATAGGAGTGTGCCCTGTGAATAGGAGTGTGCCCTGTGAATAGGAGTGTGCCCTGTGAATAGGAGTGTGCCCTGTGAATAGGAGTGTGCCCTGTGAATAGGAGTGTGCCCTGTGAATAGGAGTGTGCCCTGTGAATAGGAGTGTGCCCTGTGAATAGGAGTGTGCCCTGTGAATAGGAGTGTGCCCTGTGAATAGGAGTGTGCCCTGTGAATAGGAGTGTGCCCTGTGAATAGGAGTGTGCCCTGTGAATAGGAGTGTGCCCTGTGAATAGGAGTGTGCCCTGTGAATAGGAGTGTGCCCTGTGAATAGGAGTGTGCCCTGTGAATAGGAGTGTGCCCTGAAAAAAAGGGGTATTCCTGTGAACAGAGGTGTGCCCTGTGAATAGGGGTGTTCCTGTGAATAGGGGTGTTCCTGTGAATTGGGGTGTTCCTGTGAATTGGGGTGTCCCTGTGAATAGGGGTGTTCCTGTGAATAGGGGTGTTCCTGTGAATAGGGGTGTTCCTGTGAATAGGGGTGTCCCTGTGAATAGGGGTGTCCCTGTGAATAGGGGTGTCCCTGTGAATAGGGGTGTCCCTGTGAATAGGGGTGTTCCTGTGAATAGGGGTGTTCCTGTGAATAGGGGTGTTCCTGTGAATAGGGGTGTTCCTGTGAATAGGGGTGTTCCTGTGAATAGGGGTGTTCCTGTGAATAGGGGTGTCCCTGTGAATAGGGGTGTCCCTGTGAATAGGGGTGTTCCTGTGAATAGGGGTGTTCCTGTGAATAGGGGTGTTCCTGTGAATAGGGGTGTTCCTGTGAATAGGGGTGTTCCTGTGAATAAGGGTGTCTCAAAGGAAGGGTTCTACTGCATGTTTACATGCACATATTATTTATATTCTATTGGAATCCTAAAAAAAACATTATTTCTAACAAAAAGTAGAATAAAATAGAATAAATTGCAAGATTGTTTTATTCTACTTTATATTACTAGCTACTTGCTTCAAATAAAAAGCTTAACAATCATGGTTTCAATTTCAACATTCATATTAGTGTCATAAAACCAGATAGTACTGTATACTCAGATATAAATGATTTATGATTAACTTGACATTTAATATAATAATCCTGCTTGTCAGCTACATTATTTTAAACATCAATACTGTATGTATGGCAAGAACTGTTTATTGTTTTAATTTTCTGTCATGTTTGATTACAAAATACTTGTACAGGATATTTATTTTAGATACGTTAACATTTACTGATCTTTATTGAATTACTGTATGATTTTCATAAAGTTTCCAATACAAAATTGATGATGGTACAGATGTTAGTACTACTAAATTGCCTTTCTGGGTGAATATAGGAAATTGCGATTGTAAAATTAGACTTGGCCCCAAGTCTTTTTTATGTACTAAAGTACTAAATATCTTTCAAATTGCGCCTAATAATATATTAAATGCTCTAAGAAGATTGTGCTTATATTGTAAGGTGGCTATTGATTAATTAGCATGATATAGTACTAGTAATGTATGGATTTCGTAATGTATACTGTACTAACTAGTAATTTTACAGTGATTTCTTTTCATTACACAAATATCTATCTACAGTATCTTAAGCATAGTGATTGTTAGATTTATGTTAATGCTAAAAATCAGGGGATATAATTTGGCACTGGCTATAATTATATAACTTTTGGTTTGGGCACAAAGCTTAAAATGTTGAATATATTACTTGTATACTAGTTATTCCTTTTCATTACAAAAAAAATCCTATCTATCTCAATCATAGTTAGTTAGATTTTTTGTGAATGCTAAAAGCAGGTGATTTGGCACTGGCTATTATATAACTTGTGGTCTGGGCAATAAGCTTAAAATGTTGAATATCATGGACATTTTATTTTATTAAAATATTTCAAAATTGTAAAATCTACAATTCATTCTTTTATATTTGAATATATAAACTTTTGTGAATAAATATTGATTCAGTCACGTACAATATTAGTGATTAAATATTATTAATTTGAATACTTAATTATAATAATTCTTCCCTTAGGAATTTATCAGAGACGATAACATGCAATGGATGGCTCAGATCAAGGGACAATATGCGATATCATTGACCCCAGTCGAGCCATGCAACAGGACATGTCAACCTTTAAACTTTGAACTAAATCCTGGAGAAATTTGTAAGTACTATCAAAGAATATATATCACAAGAATGAGTATTCCGCGATTTTTGCATGAGAAATTTGTAACAGTGAGCTCCAGAGAGTAATGCCCGCCCTCATAAGGGCGGATGTATACATACTAAATAAGACTTGATTTAATAGATATTATACATGTCACATTAAATAGAATTATGATGATAGTTTTTGCAATTGTAAACTATTTTATAATACATATTTATTAAAAAACTAGTGTTTATTCACTTTTACAGACAATTATTTACTAACATGCTAAGTTAGTTCACAAAAAAGGCCTAACACAGCCACACCAAAAATCAACGAATATTACTCAGCACGGCCTATTCTTTACCATTGCCGTGTACTACTCTACGCCCGGTAAATTAAGTATTTTTTTTATGATATAAATTAGTATAAAATACATGTTATTAATAGGACAAAATGTTAAATATCATTAACATTTATTTGTTTTACCAGAAACAAGTTAAATATAGGAATATTATTAAACTATCGTTCGTGAAAACGCGTAAACACCAACACGCCCGGTCACGCTATCGTAGCGCCCGGTTGATAAAGCAAACTGTTTATACGGCAGCTTTTACTAAATAAATTGCATAAAACGAACAATTAAATATCCAAATAGTATTTAACATGATGTTGGCATGTAGTTTATAACATTTTTTATCATGAAAATACTACCGGTGGTCCAGCCTTTGATTAGTGAAACCGTCACAAAAAGTTGTATACATCCCAGATACATCCACACTTATGGCAGCGCCCTACCACATGGACAATATTACTGTTACAGGGAAAATCGCGGATTACTCATTCTTGTGATATATATTCTTTGGTACTATGTTCAATTAATTTTGTTGTTAAAACATTATTGTCTACTCGCCATTTAAATTTATGTTGATTTTAATTTATGCTAATTTCATTAAATTTATATTAAAAATTACACTGTAAATCTATCCAGCATTGTTATTCATGAAGTATTAATTTATCAAAATAACATTGGCACTAATAGTAATATGCTAGTTTGGGTGATTGTAATTTTAAACAATTTCTTGTTATTTTCCAGTAATTTTCACACCTAAGATGTGGTTTTTTGAGTACATGCCGTATGGAGAAGAAGACTCGATTGCTCTAGCCTCTATGGGAGATTGGGAATAGTATAAATACATGATACCATTGACATTTTAGTATTCCATTATTTGTTTATGTGGAAAAAAAAGAACCATATATTCACAGAAGAATTTGTCATTTGAAATGACATGCTTATTTTTTTTTAACAAATTAGACTTTCAAGAAGCACTTCACATAATTATGCACATTGTATTTTGTCTTTTATATTTTAATATTTTTAAATAAGGTAGTGGAGCTGTAGGTTGGTGCTTGCCTTCCAATCCCAAAATCCAGGGTTCAATCCCAACCTAGTTCTAGTAACTCACAACTCTTTCAACTCCACTCCCTAAGCCCCAAATGAGACTTAGTTCATAAGCGCGATAAATGATAAAAAATAGTTTGTCCATCCCTTAATTGACGAGTTTGTATGAAAAAAAAATAATATAATATTATATTTTAATATAATCTCACAGTCACACCCATTAAAAAAATATCTGCCTCTATATAAGTACAGCATTAAACAGACAAAGGCTATTATATTGGAAACGGAAAAAACAGATATGAAACAGTTTTACCTGTATTTCAATTGAAAATAATCATGGTCTAGACATATTAAAATATGCCAAAACAAATTAACATTTAATTCTAAAAAGGTCTTCCATGTAAAATGCTAATTTTAAATCAGGTTTTATATTTGTAATTACTAAATATAAACACATTTTGTTTATACAGTATTGTTTGTAAAATGTGTGTAAAATATTTATACAGTACAACTATTGATTTTCTCATCTTCACTGCTTATAAATTAATGAATTAATAGTCAGTATATTTCTGGGCAGTTTGGAATTTCTATATATATGTCAAAATTTATATCTATAAATTTTTGTTGAAAAAAAAAATTGTTTTCAATATCCAAAGCTCTGTCTACACTATCAAACTAGTTTGACAAAAAAAGTGCCCAAATATTTCCATATGGACATAAACTTTGATAGTAGGTGTAGACAGAGCTTAAAGCGTGGTTCCCACTAGCGACGCAACACAAGGACGTAACGCAACGCAAGTGAATTGACCAATCACAAGCGATGGCTTATTTGCTTGTGATTGCTAACTCTCTATAACTTCACTTGTCATTGGTTAAAACGCTTGTGTTGCGTTTACGTCCTTGCGTTACGTTCTAGTAGGAACCAAGCTTTAGAGAGCTTGATAGACATGTTTAATCACCTTTTCTTGCCTTTCTGGTGCTTTTCTAATGTGTGTGTGCGTTTTGTAACCAGTGAATGTTTATAGAATAACATGGTTATATGCAACCAATAAATAAAGGGATGAATAAGGGTCGAGTCTGCAGAGTATCATAAGGAGGGGGAGGGGATGTGGTCATGTGAGTGAGTTGTCAAAACAATATAGACTATCTGTATACTATTATTCGATGTAAACTACTAGAAAGTTCTTTAAAAAGCCTTTTGCCATTTTTCCTCCGACTGTGTATTCATTAAATGTAAATATGGAAAACTAAACCTTAAAATTGTATTAAAATATTCATATAATGTACAATGTCACCAGATTTATATAATACTGTTAATTAATATACTGTATTACAAAAGTATACTGTATTTATATAAAAGAATTATTTATTACTAAAATTTATGGAGGGCAGCATTGTACAGTACAGTATTTGCAAATCATGAACGTGTCTTAATATGTTGCTTTGACATTTATAAAAAAATAAATAAAACTAGAATTTAATTCGTCACTTTGACGAATTATAGGTGATCATTTTTATCATTTTAATGAAATTAACATTTTTTTAAACATGCACGTACGATCGTAAAAAGTTGATGTACGCCATCCTATGACATGATGCATATACACTCATAGTGCTGAGTTGTACCTATTATGTGTCATATACAATATGTACAGTATATACTGTATATCTATATACAGTGTAGCATAGGTGAAATTACGGGACCCACATCGTGTTCTAAATTTTTGGTATGATGGAATTATCAAAATAAACTCGAAGATGACAATTTCGAAAGATAATGAATTGAGCAAAAAAATATAAGAATTGGAAGAAAATTTGACACGTAGAAGGGCAATGCGCGCTCTTTGAAATTTGTATAACTTCGACTAAAGAAATTTAAAAACTACTTTTTAACTTCAACTGGCCATGTGATAACGTCACAACATCCGATAGGCTTAATTTTTATATGAATTCATATCTACATTTCATCAGCTTTCATAATAAGTTATAATCTTCAAGGTCACCTTTAATTCTGAAGAGCTATAAGATATTCAAATGTATGGTTTAGCCGAAATTACACGACCTAGGTTATTCAAGGTTTTACGCGTGATGACGTCATCAAAATGAAAATGTTGACAACTCATTAGAAGAATAATTAATTGAGCAAGCACATACTAAAAGTTGTGCGAAAATCGGGCACAAATAACGGAGATGCGCTCTATTGAATGTGATAACCCACACAAAAAGAAAAAAATTCCTAATTTTTAAATTCAAGTGGCCATTTGATGACGTCATACCATTTTGTACGTCTAATGTGTATATACATTTGTATCTACAACTTATTGGCTTCTATAATAAGTTAAAAAAATTGGGGGTCATCTGCCATTCTGAAGAGTTATATTCATTTTAAAAAGTCCTTATTTTTTACCATTTTTAGCACTTTTGTACAATTAGTGTGCGCATTTTGTCATTTTTAACGTGCTCGTATAACGTTATTTTAAGTCGGAATGGACTCAAAATTGGTGAATGTACTAAGGATTGTGAGTAGAATGTGATTTATACATCAAATTTTATTTTTTACGCATTTTAAGAATCGTGCGCACAAAAACGCATTTTTGCGCAGTAATTTTTTGAAACGCGCAAATGGCCATTGGCCAAATTCATGCTCTAAATTCATCAAAACCTAATTTTGCGCGTTTTAAATTTTTAACGCACGATTTCACGTGCATGACCTTGAAACGCGCAACTTTTTATTTGCTAATATTTTTACCCTTGACCTGAAGTTTACCTGTAGTGAATTTCATTAATATGTCATAATGAATTATGGAGATATGATTGATAATGTGATTTCACAAAATGGCGTATAAATGACGTCACGGATGAGTGATCACGCTGGAAAGCTCATTAGGATTAAGTTATATTATTTGAAAGATATTCTGAAATTTTGGTAATCATTGATATTAAACTTTTTGAGATAATTGTTACACAAAATAGTGTACAGAAACAATAAAAAGAAGAAAAAAAAAAAAAATAATAATAAAGATTTCATACAATAACAATA
Source organism: Antedon mediterranea (assembly GCF_964355755.1). Taxonomy (NCBI): domain Eukaryota; kingdom Metazoa; phylum Echinodermata; class Crinoidea; order Comatulida; family Antedonidae; genus Antedon; species Antedon mediterranea. The sequence goes on from NC_092672.1 coordinate 34,055,827, forward strand.
GGTGATCATTTTATTCTAAATGATCACCTAATGAAACACAGCAGTTAAATTTAGTCTAATTTATTTGTGTAATGCCTTTATATTGAATTATGGTGGTGTATTAAACTATATTGTAACCCTATGAATAGAGATCACTCTCCAGAGAGAGACCTTGTGTGTTAAGAGGAGAGATTCGTGTTGAAGAGTCAAGTTGTGAAATAATACAGCTGTATTTATAACTTTACATGTCAAATCACTTCTGATATCGCGGCAGCTTCATAAACTGCCTCTTTGCATGCCTCCAGCATGATACTAGCTATATGGGCAAGTTTGACAGGCATAGCTATTTCACTTCTGATATCCCAGCAGCTTCATAAACTGCCTCCTTGCTTCATACAGCATGATACTAGCTGTATGGGCAGAGTTTAAACTATTCATACCATTGGCCATTGGGATGAAAACTTTACTGCCATCCCGTTCCTCACAAAGTTCAACAGCACACAAACTTAATCCATGACTTTCACCGCCAATAACGAGAGCACATGGGATCGTCCAGTCCAAAGAAAAGTAGGGTTCAATCGCAATAATCGGTAAAACTGAAGCTATAATATCTCCAAACCCTTCCGCTGATTTCTTCATAATGGTGTTTTTTTTTGGCTGTTCATTTGCAAATTCTGTTCTCTCTCTTGTTGTATAGTTCCCGTCAGCTACATGTACTGTTATGTCCGGGCTGAGATATGAATTTAATTGATTCCAATTTATATCTGTTTTGATTGGCATTCGGAAGTGCGCACCGCATCCTGCACGGAGCACCTTTGGTTGCCAGATGTCGACGCAACCTGTAACAAATAAAAATTACTTTTCACTAAAAATAGGTCATAATATGCTATTTATTGTTATAAATATTTAAACCATAGATTACACAAACCTATAGTAACAATGACGCTCTCACAGTTCACAGCTGCTGCAGATCGTAACAGCGCTCCCAAGTTACCTGGTTCTCGTATGTTATCGCAAATTAATGTTACTGGTAAAGCGGGCTCTTCCTGCAGTAAGGACAACTGTTCCATATTTGGTCTTTTACACACAGCTTTTAGAATAAAAAATATGAAACATAAACATTTAAGCTCTGTCTACACTATCAAACTTTATGTGACAAAAAAATGTGATGTTCCCATATTTTGGTATATCACTACCATATTTGGGCACATCACACTTTTTTTATCAAACTAGTTTGATACTGTAGATAGAGTTTTAGAACTTTTTTAAAATATCGGGTTTGTCCCGGACTAAGTAAGTAATATATCCTCTGGGAAGAGTAAGATTCCCTTGATATATATCATATATTACAACTAGAAAGTCACTCCGAGAGTGCATACCTCCGCCTACTGTAAAATTCTCCTACATAAGATTTCTCTGGGGAAAAAAAATATATATATATTTGTGTGTTTCTTAATGCTGTTTGTGATTTAGGCTAATTTCACTACAAGCATGTTTAAGCGAGTTTGGTGTAATGGTTATGTAACAAGCCTTTCAATTAACAATAGCTTCAGTTGACTAACAATAGAACAGCAACGCGAGAAATCAAACGAGTGAATTTGAAAGAAATAGGTTTTTTAAACTACTCGCATCAAAAAAGGTGCACATTAAATAAAATTATGTTTTAAAATTACAAATCACAAGTTATAACTCTTGCCTCTTGTACAAAAATGAAATTTTAATGGAATGGTCCTTGACCACATATCTATCTGTATATTCATGTTAAAGATCTTGTAATTACTTTTTTAGTAATCCTGCTAACAAACAAACACACGCGACCGATTACATATACCTTCTTGGCGGAGGTAAATAATTTGTTCTTAACTGAGCAAATTATGCTTAAATCCCTATTGCACATTAATAAGTAAACTAAATGTAAGAGGTTAATTTTTTAAGGTGTTGATGAAACCTTCCACAATTTTAAAGGCCATAGATGACAAACTAAATAAAATAAGCAAACCTAAAATGCCCTGTGGTGTAGCAACATCCGTCCAAAGGTCAATATCTCTTTGTGAAACCTTCGCAAATTTTGCATTCAACGAATCAACTGGTATATCGTCAAGGGCTTCGTGACGACTGAAGTAAATTGTTTCTATATCTGCTCCTGATAAGATAGCATCTGTCAGTAATCTTTTCCCTTCTAATAACACTTTGCCTGTTCGATCTCTCTCATGTTTTGATTTTACTAACGTCATCATTTTACTTTATAAAATAAAAAAAAAGATTAAACGGTTAAATGGAAGAATAAAATATAATATATTAAATATAATATATAAAATACAAATTATTATATTTTTGGATAATTGAAAATAAAATCGTAAAACTAGTGTTACATATTTATTATATTAGCATTTAAATGCTAATAGTTTTGTTTTAAAATTAAAAAATTATATTTATAAGATTGTTGTAACATACCCTAACTGTTTATCGTCAGCTTTCACCTTCTCAAAAATATATCTATGTGAGTGTTTCTTTTGCTGTTCTGCAAAATCATTGTTGTAATCAAAGGGATGATGCCCTATCTTGTTGTTTGTTTGGTGGTCTATATCATTAGGCCAAGAAGTTGAAGTGGTAACATCTTCACTTACTAATTTACTCCCTGTATGTTTACTTTGACCTAAAAATAGAATCGTTTAAATATTATTAATATGTAACAATAAGAATAAAAGGTCAAACTAAAGAAATTTATTAAAAATATATATTTTTAATTTTTTCAAAAACACATGCATTCTAGAGTAGGTAGGCCAGAGCTAGAGAGAGGCGCGCCTACTACTACTACTAGACCTATACTAGAGTTACTAACTAAAACACTCGGCCTATCCTGCATTAGGAGCAGCGGTAGGGCTATCTATTCTAGGCCTGACTGACGGACTACGGCGAGGCCTAGCTAGCTATAATATATAATATTACGCAACTTACAAGGTCTCTTTCTTAACTTAGATTTAATCACTCCTCTTCGCATTACTTTATTGCTAATATGAATTAATCTAGCATGTTGAATGACCACTATATTATTGACTTTGATAAAAGCATTTTTAATCATGGGCGCAGCCATCTTAAATTTAATCGAAGAGAGCCCTCTATAGGCGGAATGTATGTTGCGAGGGACGCTCTGTGTGAATTGCTAATAAGTTTTGTTATTTTGTGTTTCAGGACTATTTTCTAGTATGTTGAAAGCAAAAATTCTAGTTCTTGGACCTTGCAAGGTAATTTCATTAACTATACTATTGATTTCATCTTAGCAGATTGTCATGCTTATATAAAATCTTCATAAATTTCCATTTCTAATATTGACCATAAATGCAAGCCTGTTTGTATCTTTGTTCAAGCATTGTTTACCCTACTACTAAAGCAGCTAGTTTGTTTTCCCATCCCAGTGCGAGTCGTTTCGGCCCTAATCGTACAGTGTATCATGAAAACTCCTTCACACTTTAAATTAAAACTTTGTAAAAATAATATACAGGTACAACTGGATAATATTTCTTATCTATTAATATTATTTATTTCTCAATCTTGTCTGTAATTTCAGACAATAAATATTTATTTAGGCGCTGCCTATTAGGCCTATATATCGATAACCTTTTTGCTTTTTTTTATTTCAATTTCAGAGTGGTAAATCAGTACTGTCAAATTTCTTTGCCCAAGCAACAGATTTAGCAGGATCAGAATACAGACCAACTCAAGGTGTTCGGTAGGGTGCAACTCAATATTAATACTGTACTTGTATGAAAAATGGTGGAGGGCTTAAATACAGTACATAAAGTATTCATCAACTAATCATCAATCAAAGTAACAACATTATTTTTTATAATCACAGAACTGTTATTTTGTCATTTAGTATTCTAGAATTTGAAAGTACTAGTCTTCAGAAGGACGGCAAATCATCAACGCTAGATGTTGAATTATGGGATTGCAGTGGTGACACAAAGTAAGTACTGTAAATACAATTTACTTCATCATGACATACCAAATAAATACAATACACCTCATTACACCAAGTTATAAAACTATTTTCTAATTTATATCATTGTTATTTAAAAGGTTTGATGAGTGTTGGCCTTCGATTATGTCAGATGTGAATGGTATAATTCTTGTTTATAATCATGATCAACCAAACCATGCTCAAGAATTAGAAATGTGGTGAGTCATTTATAATGTTTATAATGACCTTATAAATGTGGTGAGTGGTTTATAATAATTATAACGATCTTACAGATTAGTTCTGGTATACTACAACTTTTACTAAATCTTTTACTCAAAATCTTTTCACTCCAATCATCTTTAAATTTAAAAATATAGGGTTAAATTACTGGCTGTCCCTACAAATGTAGATTGATTGGTCAACTTAAAATAGATTGCAAACTCTAAATCTGTCACTATCAATAATTTATCATTTCAAATTAACGAACAAGCACCGTTTGGTGGCAGCACTCGACACGAAGGTGTGGTATGTGTGCAATTCAGCCCAGTAGACTGCAATTCACAGGTTATTCCCCCATTTTACATTTACCATTGGTTGGAGGCTCACTCCCATTCCCCTTTACAGTAAATGTTGATTTTAGACTACAACAACAACAATATAATAACTACAGCAGTAGTAATGACTATAATTTTTATGTGTTTAAATTTTAAATGTAAATATGTATAATTATGTTTATATGATGTAGTATGTTTAAGTGGATATTAGCCCTTGATGGCATTGCAGCAATTAAGAAATTGAATTGAATAGACATCTTCTACTTTTATCTGTGACTGACAAGGACAAAAGATGACCAGAGGAAGTTCTAAGTTGCTAATATTACTGTCTTCTTATCTTTGATAGGTTTACAACGTTTGTAGCACAGCAAGGACTGAAAGAATCTCAATGCCTTGTTATAAGCAACACCAAACCAACAACCAGTGAAAGGTCTAAAACACAACTATGTAAGGCAGACTGTATACATTCACACCTAACTACAGTATATAGCATTTCTTATTTACACCTTGTTGTACACAACTTTATGAACAGATAATGGACTTTTGGATTTATCAACAGATAACAAACTAATTAAAATTTGCCGCTTTAAATTAATACTAAATATTGAAATGATTATTTGTCCATAATAAAATAACAATAGAAATTCATCTTAAAGATTGGCAAATATTAGTACGATAAAAAACAGATAATATAAAATATAAAACAAAAATTCATATACAGAGTACACACACAATATTGCACAAAACTTAAGTTTTAAAATGCGGTTACAATTTAGAAGTAAAATCTGATAAAAATGCTTAATTGAAGAATTTCTATTTTATTATTTTACAGCGTCCGTTATTTCACAGCTTAATCGGGTGACTGTGAATATAGAAGAGAACTCAGAGGGCGCCAAGAAGGAGTTTCAATTGTTTGTTGGCCGACTAAGAGGCTACCTTAGCGCCAAAAGAGACCAAGAAGAGCTTAGCATTATACAATGAACAGTGACTGAAGCCATGTCTACACTATCAAAAAGTGTGATGTGCCCAAATATGGTAGTGATATACCCAAAAATGGTCGTGGTATGACATCATCATGTCTATATATGGGCACATCACATTTCTTTGTCACAGATACAGATACAGATAACTTTTATTGTCCAAATAAACTGGAAATTGCATTTGCTCACTTATCACATAAAAATATCGTATAAAAATATCGTATAAAAATAAAGTATAAAATGCAGAATAACAATATAAAAATACACAATGATTAAAAAAGTACATCATAAAATTACAGCTCAAAAATATTTAAGTTAAAAATACAGATCATTACAAAACGGTTTAAAGTATAGACTGTGACTTAAGAGATATGTGAAGTGCTTAGCCTCATCTGAAATACAAAATGTATTATTTATTTAGTTTTTATATCACTGGACACTGTTTAGAGTGTCTATATTGTATGAGATATGTTACTGGATACAGTACGTGGTATAAACTGTCTGAACCAATCAGGTTACAGTTTAAGACTCTAAAGCTATGTCTACACCATCAAACTAGTTTGAAAAAAAAACGTGTGACGTATCCAAATATAGTAGTGATATGCTTAAATATGGTAGTGATATGACATCATCATGTCCATACTGTATATGGGCACTTTTTTTTGTCACATAAAGTGTGATAGTGTGGACAGAGCTTTAGAGATGCTATCTTATAACAAAGAGATATTCTAACCTTGTTTTACATAGCATAGTCAATTTCAAAAAGGCTGTACTTGGCTAGTAAATATATTTTTTTAATTTAATTAATTTTGCAATGCAGAAGCTGATATATAATGACATTAAATATTAAACCCAAGAATAAATAATACCAATAATTGACAAACTCTATCGTAATACTGGTAAAGTTAATTTTGTATACACAACTGGAAGAGTAACCAATCACAAACATTAATTTATATGCTGTTTGGTACTTTGGTTATTAATTCAATTTTTAACAACATTGTATATTGTATTGTTTGGTTGTTGGAAATAGTGCAATTGGTATAAAATAATATTCTATTATTGTATTCTTAGGTCTTATTGGTTGTATTCCACTCTATATAGGTTAGTTGACTTAAGTTTTAACATACGTTTTACTTATGATTTATGTAAACAATGTTTTGAAAGATAGCTTTTCAAAATAAATATATTTAACTGTATAAATAGTGTAAAATATTTTCTGAAATGTATACCATCAAAATGGTATAGATGTGGAATAAAGTAAAATTGCAAAAGCACGTCCAATTTTCTTTCAATTTTTGTCTTTATAAAATATAAACCCACAATTATATTATTAAACCCCTTTATCATAATGGTTGTGACCACTATGGGAGGTACCCTGGACATTCAATGAACATGTGCACGTTGTACGTCACATGATAGTGAGGTATTATTCTAGTTTGCACTTATGCCTTATGACAATATATAAAAAAAGCTTTTAATAACAAATTATAATACCATATTTATAAATAACCATACGTTTGTCTAAAAAGATATATTTTGTATACAAATTTCTCCCAAATTAATACTTATTGTTTGTGGTTTCTTTATATATCAGACATTCCAAAATAGAAAGAATGGGGTACGTACGAAAGATCAATCAGTTGTAAGCCGAAACGACATCATACGCCCACAAAAGGTAGTAAATAGATTACGTCATGGTGTTTAGACTTACATGATTGGCTCTTATCAGGCAAGTCAACTATTGACAAAGGGGTGGTATCAATTTATTTAGTAATCTTTTCAATATTTTAAAGTGTACAAACATTAGTTTTATAAACTAATATGGTGAATATAATACAGATATTTTTTTGATCTGAAATATGATTTTAATCACCATTTTCTTTAAAAGAAGTTTAACTTGATTCACGTGGTTTGATTATAATTGGTATCGCCTGTCACAATATGCAAATTACAAGCGTCCTGTAGGAAGGTAAACTTTGACGTGATTGAAGGCGCGCCATGGCGATTTAAGGGTGAAAATATCTGTTTTGAATTGAATTTTGTGTATTTTGGTCATCCTACATAAAATAGAAACAAAATACAACCACACTAAGCGAAAAGCTACGGAAGATATGAGTATTGAGACGTTACTGGAAGCCGCCAAGTTCGTTGAGCTCAACCCGTATTCGCAACATACACGTGGAGATGTTGAAGTAGGTGAGTAATGATATTTTTCAAAGCACATGTAATGCGTGACAAGCTTATTTACATCGTCACTCTCTGCATGCTCACGTTTCTCCTTGGTATATCGTCCTAACGTTTCCGTGAGACAGTTTATCATTTTAATTTAAACAAATTAATCGTCACTCATATTATGAATCTGTTCTTTCTTAATGTATTACTGTTTTAATGGTTTATGTTTTTTATCATAATCTACTTGGTCACGTTTTCTGACCTTGCACATCAAACGACAATTACCGGCTATTGGAATGTTCCATTTTCTTTAAAGGGGTTATTACGAAAACACTTCCGTCTAATACTGTGGGATTGAAAACAAAAGAAAAAAATATATCACCAAGTTATTTAACACAAGTCAAGAGTTCAGGTAAACATCTAAAACCACAGCAAGTTAGCCAAAAGGGAAAACCAGATTCACACCGTGATGATGCTGATTTTGATGATGAGACAGAATTGTCATCATCTGGTAATTTGAGTAATTCAGATGTCTCTGGCTATATGTCTGATAAACGACGACAAGGAGGGTAAGGATGATTTATTTTTATGAAGAAAAACAATTTAAAAAATGGCACATTTTTTTTTGCACATGTTTGTGGTACACATTATTTTAAATGTGTAATTTTTAACAAATTAAAAAGCATTAAATTATTTTTTACAAATAATATATAAAAAACAAGTTCGCTTAAAAAGAATTCCTTGTTCATAAAAAACAATTGCTGCGTATCTATATAACATAATAGGCATTTAGTAGTCCACACTGCCATTTGGTAAATACAATCTAAAGATCTTAGAAACAACTATTATTATTTATACTTCAATTTAAATATTGGACTTTCAGGGCTGGAACCAGAGAAGTTCATAACATCCTTGAGAAAAATAGGTATGTTATTATTATGTTACATCACAATGGACTTAATGATGATTTGTTCAAACTGATCATGTTACTTGAGATTAAGGCCGTGTTTCCGCAGCCATAACAAAATTATCGGTTAATTTTTAACCAATCAGATAATTAAAGATGTATTGTCCCCTAAAACATGAAAAATAAAGATTAATAAATCAAACTTTGAATAAATTATTTTGTAATTTTTAATCAAGTTAATCACTTCCGTAGAAAAAAAACTGAATGTTTTCATGTTTTCACTTATGAAATGACAAAATAAATGGTTAAATTCAACCAAAAACCCATTGGCTGGCAGCCAATTTGACTATTTGTTGCTTTAAATTACAGTTTTTTAGGTTATTACATTTTTTTGGATCTAATTTTTGCTCAAAGTGGATAACTATGAGGTGATATAAAATTGCGTATTAAAAAAATGTTTAAGAATTATTTTTTCAGGGCGACAATATATCTTTTAATACAAAAAATAAAGTGCGCATGGTCAGACATTACCGAACAACCAAAATCCCAATGACAATGCAACGATTTGTCCTTCAGGTCAAAGGTTAGAAATTATCGTATTTATCCGATAATTATCCGATTTGAATGGGATAATTATCGGTTAATTTTTCTCGAGTGGAATCGGTTAAACCCCGTTTCCAGTTTGTCGGTTAATTTTTGCCTGCCTATATTTAAACAGTACACATCTTTAAGACTTCAATGCAATTATCATTTCATATAAAATAATTTGTTATAGCAGAATTTTCCAAACTATGCCACCCTCATTTGTCTTTCTGTAATGATTATCTTGAGGTATCTCAAATTATGACATTTTCCTGATAAGAAATTCATAACATAAATTTATTGGATTGGATCAATACATTGTAAATGTAATCGGCATACATTGAAAATGTAATCAGCATACATTTGCATAAACTTACCACAACTGTAGGTACTCATTTATATACAGGTATAACAATTGTATTATATCATAAAATAATCACTAATATTTTTAAAGTAAGACATTGTAATAATTAAAACATGAATATTGTTTTTAACTTTTATCAATTATGATAGACGGGCCCATCTGAAAGAATGTTTTGAAGGTTTACGTTGTCAGATTCCAAATATGCAAGACCACAAGGTTTCCAACCTGAGCATACTACGAGGTGCTTTTAGATTTGTGCAGGTAATGTCAACATTATTCTACTGCAGTTATTGCAGGAGAATTCTTTTTTACAGTCTGTTAAATTTGTAAATAATAATACGAGCGGTTAATTGCTAATCAAACTGATTTTTAAGTCGAGAAACATAGTTTTGTATTGTATTTTTTGCTTAACAATTTTAGAAATGTGTAGCAATAAGGTTGTTTTGTATAGCTTTTTGCTATGCTACACTGGTGAAAATGTTCCCTGGTTAAGACAGTGAAACCGTAATTACGTAGCCATAACATCGGCTCCATGGTTTGGATAAGGACTATAAACCGTAGATCCAGTGTAAATATCTAGCACATGTGCACTTTAAAGAACCTATTACATCTTTTTGGATCTTACCCCGGTGTACAAGCTCATTCACAGCCACTATCACTCACAGCCACTGATCATAACTGGGCCCTGTGGGAGACCAATCTTTGACTGAAGAGGTCACCCAGTATAAATAAATAATACATTTTTTTTTTTAATTAAATAAAGCTACTGTCATATAAAAATTATTGTTTCTAGATTCTAAAGAGAAAAGAGAAGGAACTAGAACATGAGTTGGATCGTCTTGCCCGTCACAAGATAGAGATGCAGGGACGTCTGGTTGAGTTGAGTTTAGATAACAAAGACAAAAGTAATAAAAAGTTTAAAACTACCAAAAAACCTGCTAGAAAAAAGAGAGTGAAGAAAGCGGAAAGAAAAAAGAAAGTGATTGTAGTGCCTAAACAGGAGGAGGAGGATGACGGGGCTTCAACATCAACAGCTTCAGGTAGGTCATATCTTTAAAGATATGGACATGATATTATTACCATGTTTGGGAATATCACTACCATGTTTGGGAATATCACTACCATGTTTGGGAATATCACTACCTTGTTTGGGCATATCACTACCATGTTTGGGCATATCACTATCATATTTGGGCACATCACACTTTATTTGTCAAACTAGTTTGATAGTGTAGATAGAGCTTAATTGTATGTTTTGAAAGTATGTTGTTGACATTTGGCGACCTTTAATTTTCATGACAAGCTACACTAGAAGTTTAATATCATTTATCTCTAATGAGTGTAATGAACATATGAGTTTAAACTGCATCAATTATGACCTGTCTTAATATGTCTTCAATGTATAAACACGACTAATAATTGAAACCGCATTCTCTCTTTTGGAAAAGGATTTTGTATCAATGTTGTATTTTATATTATTGTACTTGTCAGTGGCCTACATACTGTTGAATGAATAAATAAACTGACCCAAACTGTTGTTGAATATATTTTAATTTATTGACAAAGATGAAGAACATTGTTTTTTTTTACTTTAGAAGCAGAAGAGGAGGAGAGGAAGTCTCGAGCTCAGTCGCCAATTTCTGGCACGCTACCACTAAGAGAACCAAAGCCAGGAACGCAGCTGCAGGTAATGTTGACTACCAGTAACCAATCACCACGCTCAATGGCACATGCTAGTGTGATACACAGCACTGGACAACCAAAACAACCGCTAAAAGTTGTTCCTCGCTCGGCTCCGGTTCCTCCATGTCTGCCGACAGCGGTCGTTGCCGGTAATGGTCACAGTGCCAGTAACAATAATGGAACACTGTTAGCGACCGATAACGTGACTGGTTTGCGGCCAACTGTTAGCCAGCTGTTGAATAATAATCCAAGTGTTGGGAAAATCCCGCAAATGAATGTGCCTAGTGTTGTGCCAAAGTTACATATCATTCATACAGGCAACCAGGTAGGGCATAAACAGCAACCATCTATAGTGGTAACACAGCCAACAGCAGGCACTATGTTGACAATGACTGTTAATCAATCGCCTAGCAATGTGTCAAATTCTGGGACCAGTCGCAATGGCTGTCCAACTATGCTAGCTTCTGCACTGACTGGTCACATTGTACATGCCACAGGTAACCAGGGAGCAAAAGCTAAAGTTTCAGGGACACAATCAAAATTAACTAGCTCTCTGATTACCACAGCTGTTGGCCAGTCAGTCATGGCCTCATTGACCGCACCAAGCATTTTCAGTGCAACTACTGCTCGGCCTGGAGTTGGCGCTGCAACCCTGCAAGCTCCTTACACACAGATACCATTTAACCCTGCGATGACGCAGGTGTTGTTGACGCAGCAGCCTTCGATCGCAGCGTACACACTTTCTAGACAAACGGCATTTAGTCCTACCATTATACGACAGACACTGACACCGGTGACTTCAAAGTATGCATCAAATTCAACACCAGCGGTCACGATAATGACCACGTCACAAAAGACGGTAGTGTCACCAAAGAGCATGTCAACAACAGCATCTACAGTTACAAAAGATGTTCGTATGAACCAACCGACGACAGCAGTCATAGTACCAGCGTCGCAAACCATTAACGTTCCCCACGTTTTTCCAACAACATACCTACAAACCATACAACCTGGAGTTCAAAGGTTACCGATTCAACAGCCCACCATTCAAACTACTACCAGCAATGGAACACCTGTTTTAAAAGCCTATCATTCAATGTACATACCAAGGTTCCGAACAATAGGATCGGTTATCAATAACCAAAGACCGATAATCTCCGGTAACGGAGTCGGTCCAAAGATGGTCACCCAGGCAGGTAACGGGAATACAGCAACATTTATTGTGCAACCAACACTCGTGAACACGGTTGAAAAACAAAAACATTAAACAGTTTACTTTATAAGAAAAATTATACGAATCGTGTGAAAAAATAAAAAAAAGTATATAAAAAAAAAGTATGTCTAATCATGGAGGAAAAAATAAATTATTTTTTCCTTATGGCCTAATCACATGCCCTATTATTTGTTTGCAGCATCATGTTAATTCATTGTGTGGAAGTTGGTACATGCTTCCCAACTATTCCCCGACACAGTGGTGGTTTCTAGGTTAACGACCGGCGAAGCATCACTGAGTGGGTTGTGGGTCATAGCATATCAAAATCCCCATATTAAGTTGAGAGGTAAAATCTACACATGCTTATTAATATTTGAAAACATACTGACTGTAATAAGTTTCAATGTCATTTAAATCAGGCTAAAAATTATGAAACTGTTTTGGCTTATAATTGCAATTCCAAATTATTCCAATAAATCTTTTGCAGTGGTTGATGCAACCGAGACCCACTGACGAAATATGGGAAAAAATATTTAGCAGACAATAACATTGCTATATATTCATTTATTATAGGATTACAGTATCAATTAAAGTAAATTAGTATTGGTGCTTTATGACGAGGTGGTGAATAAATTTTAGAAAACCTACAGAGTATATTATTTGTAGTACATCGCCCTCTGTAGTTTTTTGATAAAATTACAGGCTACTCTAGAAGTTTTTAAGTTGCTAAATGTCGCCCTCTTCACTAAAAGAATATTAATATTTGTTACATAAATATCTAGAAGTTGTTTATTTTATGTTTAGTGAATATAATATTAGGAATCGTAGTTCTCTGTAACATTTAAGAATACAATGACGGTAAACAAAATACAGTAATATACCAATTATGTTTTATATTTACTCATAGTATTTTTTACGGAAGTATGTATTATAAAATGGTGTTTTTTTATCCTAAATTACAGCCATACTAATTTATGGAAAGTTAAATTAATAATGTGTATTTAATATTATAGTGATCACCCATATAAAACAAGTTTGTAAAATATACCTCCAACTTTGAAGAATTATGTAAAGAAATGATATTAGTGTGAAGTATATACAGTAAAGAACGCATATATTATAGTTTGTGTCATTGTAATATTGTTTTATAAAGATTGATGTTTATAGTATATTAACAGTTTTAAGTCATATCAGCTTAAACCTTGGTTCCCGTTAGATGATTTATCGTGTCATGATTGGTCAAATTACTTGCATTTTGTTCTAGTGTGTACTAAGCTTAAACTATCTATAATATTTACATCTTCAAACAATTGCTGAAAGCCCATCTCATTTCGAATAGCATATGAAATGACGCAATTTCAACCTTGTTTCGAGCCTTGTGGACGTAGCGTAGCGTAGTGTTATTTCGGTTAAGCGCTATACAAAAATTATTTTGAGGATTGTATTTCATCTGCAGTCGGACCATTGTTCTTTTCAAGAGAGGTATGGGTTCGAGAACCGTCTGTTGTTCCATATTATTGTAGGCAAGATACTTTAGTCTTATTGCAATGCATGATAAAGAATGTTGTAGACTATTCAAAATGATCTTTGCTTTTCTTCCTTATATCTTATTCTTATTAACTCAAAATTATTTTTACTAACAAACATTACTATTTATATGCCTACTAGGCTAGTGTGTAAACATTATTGACATAATTTCATTATACATCCACATACAGTACAACTCTTCTTAACAATTTTTTCAATCTTCTATCAACTAAAAGTCGTAGTTAGTCATGTCTCGGGTCACATTCTATGGTCACCGTACAGGTAGGCTACTACATCAGTACTTCTATGAATGGATGACTAGTTGGTGACAAGAACGCTAGTTGGTCATACCCAGTACCGTTTTTGATTTTACGATCATTCGGGAAACCACCTCACGACAATACATCCATTAAGCTTGGTTCCCACTAGCGACGCAACATAACTGACGCAACATAAGAAAATTCTCTTCCAATAATTGTTTTTTCCCCCGCCTGCGTGAAATTAAACCTGCTTGTTGCGCGTCAACGCTAGCATGCCGTAGACTTTGACCTGGTTTACTCCGCGTGCCTTTGAGTATGCGCGGTTATGTTTTCCAGTTGCATGAAATCAAACTGATTTGATTTCCCATAGCGATGTTTTGCAGCACTGTTGCGTCATCGATCCCCACTTGTCATTACGCAATTACAGCAATTTGCGTCGATTCCTCACTGATTTGCGTTGCGTTCTAGTGGGAACCACACTGTGCATGGCCTTATATTTGACATATATGGATTCAATATTGCATGCAGTAATTATACTTTTTAATGTGTATGGCTTCTTCCCAGAAATATAAATATATTTATGTTATTTATATTATTCTACATGGTCGCCTAATAATGCCCAAGTATAATACATTTATTAAATGCCACTGGCATACCACCTGCATTGCTCCAGGCTTCAATTTATGATTTCGTACTGACTGATTGATGAGGATGGATTATAAGATGGGGTAAGCATGATTGATGATGAAAAGTAAGAAATAGATGACATAAATTTATTCATTCTTAATTGGTCTAATTATTCCAAATGAGAATCAGCCCACGTTAAAATCAAACTTGTTGAACTCGGAAGGATGCTTATAATTTACAATAAATAAACTATAACTATCGATATCATATTTATGTTAAATAATAAAACGGTATTCTAGTACTGTAATAATAAAATTAAAAAATTAAAAAAGCATAAATACACTGATGTAATTGAAAATATTCAGTATTATTTATTAAGAAGGAGCTCTCAACCACAAACATTAATTTCACACAAATGAAAATATCTCTTGCTAATTTTTACAGTATTCTGTTCTTGCTACTTGATTAAAAAATGTATTTGAGCAACGTTGTTGGATTAAAATTGTTAATGCAAATATTATATGCATGTAAATAATGCCATTTTATCAAGTATCATCATCTAAGCCCATCTCATCTTCATATTCCTTATTGGAAATCTGAAAAAAACAAATCAAAAACTGATGTATACCAGTATTTACCAATCAGTACAAATGTTGCAAACTAAAGTTACAAAATAAGTTACCTTTCCTCTCTTGAGCTTTTTCACCAGCATGGCATCTTTAGCGAGTTCTGCTAAATCATCTTCATCAAACTAATAATAAAAAGAACAATCAATTGTCAACTGCAAAATAGATTCAAACAGAATAATTGAAGTAAATGATAAAAAACGTGCCCATATCATTTCTGGGAATCCTTTATTGAATTACAGTTTAAGCAAAAGTAGAAAGCTAATAAAATATTTATCATACTTGTTCTCGTTTCCTTTTCTTTGACATCTCTTTTCGTTGTCTTCTGTCTTGTCGTTTATTTTTCTTTTCTTTATGCAAAGACCATGCAGTTTGTTTCTTCTAAAAAAACAATGTAATGGTTATAGAATTTGTAAAATTTGCCACTATTCCCAGCTAAACCTAAATTTTCCTGCAACTTTTACCCTGCATACCAATTTTGACTTGAATGTAAAGTTTTAAAATGAATCAAAAACCCATACTTGAAATTCTTTCTTTATCTTCACTTGCTTTCCGTCCTGTTGTAACCTTAGTTTCTCTTTCCTGTGTTTTTCTCTTGACTTTTCCCTGAAATGAGTTGAATTTCATAAATGCAAACTGCATAAAGTCTAGTACACCTTGAGGAACCTTCCCCTTTGACAAGAAAAGGTTTTCAAAGTTTGCTAGTGTAAACCAGTTGACAAACTTCAGTACAAATTTTTCTTGGCTAACTTTACTTTGGAAAATACAGTAAACCCCAAGTTTGCAAAACAAAACTAGACTTGACTCATTGATAATCAAAGAACTATAAACATGGGTTAAAATATAAACAACTACCTGAAAGGTATAGCTTGAATATCAACATTTGAAGCTTGAAATTCTGGGAATTTCCGTCCCTTTGTTTCAGGCATCTTGGGCATCTGCAACAGGCCAAAGCCATTTGCTAGTTTTCCAAGCTCTAAATCTAAACATAAGAAAGAAACATGTAAAGGTATCTATTTAGTAAGCTTAAGCTTAGATAACATCCTACTAATTAACAAGAATTAAGTTTACAACTACAAAGGTAAAATTGGCATTATATAATTAATCTCACCTTTTGCTCTAAAAATGAGACTGCATTCATGTTTAACATACGCCTGGTAGAAAGACACAAATGCTTGCATTCCTTTCTCATATATTGCACTGAAAAATACAAAAGGATATCTTTGGTCATTATTAAGTAACACTCCAATTCTTCGATTAGGATCAGCCAATTGGTAAACTATATAATAGTTAACTACTGTATCCCAATAATTCCTTCGATGTTTGAATAGTTCCAAATGCTTTAATTTAGCGAAAACCTAATTTTGCACAATATCAGAATGTGAACACTTCCTTTAGAATTTCCAGAGTGTTAACTAATACTATATTGTACAGTTTGTCTTAGGACAACTTTAAAATGAAAATGGGAGAGGGTCGAGCTTTTAAATTTTACAGATAAGTGTGATTCAATTACGAAAGCTGGTAGTCTTATTACCTGATCTTGCTTGCATTTGCATCAGTCACACACTTTTGTGAGGTTGCATCAAAAATAAACACAAAAGTTGAATAATTCCAAATATAGAAAATCTCCAAATATAGAAAATCTCCAAATAGAAAATCTCCTAATATAGAAAATCTCCAAATGTTCATCAGAAACAAAATTGCTTCCTTTAATTATAGTAATACTATTATAAGTAACAAAGTGCATTTATCTTTCTTTTTAAGCTCTACTTCTAAGCTTCAATGTAAAATCATTCCAAATATGGAAAAACTCCAAATATAGAAAATTTCCAAATAGAAAATCTCCAAATATAGAAAATCTCCAAACGTTCATCAGAAACACAAATTGTTTCCTTTAAACAGTACGCTATTATAAATGACAAAGTGCATTTATATTTCTTTTTAAGCTCTACTTCTAAGCTTTAATGTTGAATCATTCCAAATATGGAAAATCTCAAAATATGGAAATCTCCAAATATAGAAAATCTCCAAATATAGAAAATCTCCAAACGTTCATCAGAAACACAAATCGATTCCTTTAAACAGTACGCTATTATAAATGACAAAGTGTATTTTTTTTTTTTAAGCTTCTAAAATTCAATAATTCTTCTATATATAAAATTGTTTCTTTTTTTTCTAAATAGTCATCAATATAAAAGGCACAAATTGTCGATGACTGAACACGTTCCAATTGGCTACATGCACCATTTTCCATGGAGTTTAAAATCTTCAAACAACCATTTGCTTTTGTTCACATTATTATTATTTCCTTTGCAAACTATTTGTTGGGCAAAACAGTTGAGCAGGCAATTTTAGCAAATCTCGATTTTTTCTTAACAATTCTTTATAGTTATTTGTCCAAAAGCAACCAACGTCATGATGAATTGTGACTCACAATTTGACAAAAAATTTTCCACATTTTACAAATTTCCTACTACTTACTAATATTACAACTGTACAACTGTTATGCCTTAGTTATTAACCAGTATTTGTATTTTCAACTTGATTTAGTGATTTACAGAAAACAAGTGATTTTAATCGTTTTCTGTAAGTTGGTACACGAATCCAATACAAGATAGGAAAACACCATGTTAACAAAATACCAAAGGTTCTTGAATATGATGTAATAGTCATTAAATTGGGACAGTCCAAACAAAAGAATGCATACACATTAACCATAGAATAAGGTAACTGAAAAACAAAATGGACTGTTGTCATAATAAGCAGTGTTACTGCTAACTGTTTAGACTTTATCCATTCAGTTTTCTTACTACGTTGCTGAGTTGTCAACTTCTCTGAACTTTTTACCATTTTATACAATAAAATATTTAATATAGTAACAAACCCCAGAATTATTAAACTACAAAAGTTTGATATTACCATTATATAAAGCATAATGTTAAGATACAAAAAATACAAATCAATATATAATAAAGTAGAAAGGCTTAAAAAAAATAAAATACTAAATGACCACAAAATACACAAAAATATTTTATACCATTTTAACTTAATGCATTTATACCATACTGGTCTTGCAACCGCAAAATACCGGTCAATCGATAGAATTGCAAAGTGAACAATACCAAAACAAAATTCTATTATAACTAAGGAAAGGGACAAAAAAGTTAATTTTATTGAAATATTCAACACGGCAACCACCCAAGATACACTTAAAATGCAAAAGGACAATGCAGTGCTTCCTATGATGAACATTGCCTTTGTCATTATCTGAGGGTATCTGAATATGGACAGGAAAAAAATGAAATTTAAAGTGAAACTTATCAAAGAAAAAGATAAATCAATTTCATAATTGGTCCATCGCATTATATTTCCATTGAAATAATCCATGATGAAGTGATCCAAAAATGTATTATACAATTTCTCAGTTAATACTACAGTACTACTCATACATTAAATAATGTATATTGTCACATATTAGCAATAATGAACAAGTCCTAATATAGACACAAAATGATCAAACAAATTCAAGTATATACTGTAATATATATGGCAGTTATATAAAACTGACCATATTTGGCACAGAAATCCTGCTTGCAATCAAATCAATTTGCAATCAACAATGTATGCAATATAACGAATATATGCATGATGAAAAATAATTAAGAAACATTTTTCAAAGGCCAGAAGCGAGTTATCTGAAGACTAAATCAACTTTATGTAGAGACGTGTAGGCCTATTTCATCACAAATGATGATGTGAACGAAATTTAAATAAATCATTCAGCACAAAATTGAATTTCAGTAAATCATATTAGTCAATGAAAAGATTCTTCATTTTTTTTATGAAACTTAATATCAATAATTTAATTGATGAACAAAGAAAGTACATTACATACATCAACGACAACTAGTTTGACAATAAACGTCTTCAATTATACCAATTCTTCACACATGTCAAAGAATACAATTGATTATTCAAACATACAACCACAATACATTATTTAAATTAAGTAATATGATGACAGTAACGATGCTGTTGAGACAAAATCTAATAAACTAAGCTCTATAGAAAAATTTCTTTGTTTTTCCACTTTTCCATTTTTAAAAACTTTACATGTAACAGATTTAAAGACTTAAAAGCTATATCTAACATCCTCCAAAAATATCCTTTGCTCAATTTTCAAAAAGCACAAAATCATTGGCTGTATTTGCCAATAATTGCAGTGGTTTTTTTCCAAGCACCCTTTGATTAAAAAAACCAAATCAATCAACCATTTAAAAAATCAAATAAATTTGGATTTTCCAGAAGCAGGTTTAGCCAGCAAGTTAAGAATTATATTTTAAAATATCTGGTTTGTAATCAAATTGATTCATCAAGTGATTGAATTTCCAACTTGATTTGGAGTTTTACATGACACAACTGCTTTTACATGTTTTCGATGAGTTGCTGAACGAAGCAAATATACAACAGGAAAGTAACTAATGGTAAGATGGATAGAAGCATTAAAAATGGTAATCAAGAAATTTAAGGGGCAGTAAAGACAAAAATAGAAATAAAGATTAACTAATGCATAAGGCAAGGAAAATATCAAATTACCAAACGATAACATCATTAATGTCACTGCCAAATGGCGCGTTTTCTTCATTCTCCGTTTTCTAGTTTCTTGTGATGTCAGTAATTGTTTGGTCTGATTTAACACTTTTCTGTACAATAATATGTTCAGTAAAGACGTTATTTTAATGATAACCACACTTATGCAACTTGAAACAAGTATTAACATATCCCATGCATTCAGTAACCAATAAAAACTGATTGAAATTAATAAATAAATACAGACTGAAAATACAATAGAAAATATCCACAAAATAATACAAACAGTTGTATAACGCTTGACCGTGAGGCTCCTGTAATATATTGGCTTTGAAACAGCAAGATAACGATCAATTGTTATCAATCCAATGTTAACAAAGTAGAAAAGAATCTTGACATATATTAGTGTATACAAAAAGTACAGTAAACTTTCATAACTTGGTATTACTATAATAAACATGCAAAAAGCTGTTACGCTATTTGACAAACTGGTACTTGCAATCAGAACATCAGTTTTTGGTAAACTCTTCTTACGATATCTTATGATAGATAAAAAAAGGATGAAATTGAATAAAAATCCAATGACGCAAAAAGTGATATATAGCACATAAAAGAAAATATATATGATTGATTCCTGTTCAGAAAAGTCGGTTACATTGTTTTGAGTTGTGTAATCCATTATTCAAATATCTATAATTCAAATGCAAAGTCAAATGGTCACTCAAAAGTAAAAACATATGCACAGTATAATTGAAAGGTTGCTAGTGTTTAGTGAAACAAAACACAACTCCGTGACTGTCCTAATATAGAAATGAAAGTTTTAAGACGTTTGGAGCAAGTGACTTTCATAAAATAAACATAACAATGTCCCAACATCAATCAAACATAGCTACCTATAAGTCAATATACTGGTTTAACAGTGTCATAGCAAAACACCAACTGCTCTGTCACAAGCTATTTCCTAATAAAGAAATAAAGTCTTTGGCGTTTTGAGTACGTTTCATTCAATCAACCACAACTGTCCAATAAAGACCCACAGTAACTACAGTTTTGTATCTTGATGTATGCTTTAATTGCCTTTTTGATAATGATTATTAATATTTTGCCAATAAAAATAAATTATTAACACGCATCAAATACTTAAGAGACATGTAAGTTTATTCATCATATTGATTCCTACATTCACTTGTCATTTAACAAGCTATTTTTAGTTCGAATCACATTTGTTTTTTCACAATTACTAATCTTACAATAAAATCAATAACTTTCAACCAGGGAGTTAATTTCAACAATAATTACTAATGACAATGTACATAAACTAAACTTTGATGGCAGTAGTCACGACAAAATGTCAATTTAAAGACCTCAAAATGACATATTTAACCTGCTCATATTTGGGCACCATCACACTTTTTTTAGTTTGATAGAAGTGTAAACATAGTTTAAAGCTCTGTTTACATTATCAAACCAGTGGACTCAATGATGACATATGACTACCATATTTGAGCATATCACTACCATATTTGGGCACATCACACTTTTTTGTCACATAAAGTTTGACAGTGTAGTCAGAGCTTAAGAAACCCTTAAATTCTGTACAAGTCGTGTCCCGTATAGCAAAAGGATTGTATAAACACATTTAGCAAATTTCAGCTACTCTAAAAAAATTGTATAATAGATGAGAAAACTCAAATGTTTGGATGTATAATAAATATTGACCATCATATTATATGTCCTGTTTGAAAATATTTTTGTAGGCCTATCTCTTATTTTTTGGGCTGATCGATGAATCAACTTAAGACAAAACATTAATTTGCATTTCCAACTTGATTTGGAGTTTTACATATCAAAACTGCTTTTACCAGTTTCCGATGAGTTGCTGAACGAAGCAAATATAAAGCAGGGAAGTAAATTATAACAAGGTAACCTAAAATATACAGAATAAGTACCAACATATCCATGAAATGACAATCAAAGCAATGACGGAAATACAAGTATATTATCGTTAACACCGCATACGGCAAAGAGAAAATCATATTACCAAATGATAACATTAACAATGTCACTGCCAAGTGCCGTGATTTCCTCAATCTGTTTTTCAAAGTTTCTTTGTGATGTCAGTAAATGTTTAGTCCGATTTACTTTTCTGTACAACAGTATGTTTAGTAAATGTATTACTGTGATAATAACCACACTTATGCAACTTGTAATGAATAGTAACATACGCAATGCCGTCATTAACAAATTAAAATTGTTGTATATGACAGCATACAAACAAACAGAAAATATAATGGAGAATGTCCACAAAATAAGACAAGCTGTTGTATAACGCTTGACCGTGATGTTCCTGTAATAAATTGGTTTTGAAACCGCAAGATATCGGTCAATTGATATCAATCCACTGTTAACAAAGTAAAATAGAATATTCACACATATTAATATATACAAAAAGTAAGAAAGATATTCATTACTTTGCAGTTGTATAACAAATAATGATGAAGTATTTACACTGTTTGACAAGGTGGTGCTCGCAATCAAAATGTTAGTTTTTGTTATCATTTTAGTATATCTTATGATAGATATAAAAAACATAAAATTGATTGAAAATCCAATGGAAGAAAAGAACATTAAATACACTTTAAACAAGACATATCCTTGCAAGTCCAGTGCAAACAATTCTGTTGCGTTGCCTTGATTTGTGGAATCCATTATGAATCAAACAACAACTTATCTATTTCACGTTTTCCAAGACAGACTATAGTAAAGAAGAACTTTGACAAAAATAAATTTGAGTCGCGCAAAAACAGGCAGTAAAAAACTATGCTGAAGAAAGAGTAAAACATGCACTGAAAATTGATGTTACAGTATATATACACTAACACAAGTTTACCACGTATTTAGTGAAATGTTGTCTGTGAAAGAGTATATCCTAATAAAAAATAAAGTCATAAGACAAGAATTTTGAGGTTTCGATCACGCTATAACAATCTTCTGGAAAATGTGTCAATCAAAAAAAAAACATTTTATTCCACAACAAAACCAAATCAATCAGATACTTGAGAGATAGGCATATTGGATCTGTCATATTCATACCATACCATTATGAAGTTAATAAGCAATTTTAGTTTCACTTCTATGTAGTTTGTTTAATCCTAAGCTACTCGTCTTACAATAAAATCAATACGTACGTATGATATATCTAGATAATTTCAATCTAATTATAAATAACCAAGTGAAGCAGTATGTTTACATTAATTTCAACTGTCATAACATTCTAGTCATGTCATTAAAAAATTGATATTAAATGTGTTTTATTTTAGCCTACATAAAGCAACAAACTTAATTGAGATTACAAGACTACACTAATTCTTATGCATCTTGTTATGTTCAAGCATGGAGAAGTTCTCCATGCTTGAAGTAAAGGTGCCAATTAGAGCTTAAAACATTGTTCACACTTGACTTTAAATGGTAAATTTATTATTTATTATTATAGGAGTTGGATAGCCGAGTGGTTAGGACACTTGAATGTCGTACAGATAGACCCAGGTTCAATGCCCGACAACTCCCAGTTCACTCAGCTGTAAAATGAGTACCTGGTTGAAAATACTAGGGAGAAAAAAGGCGGCGTGGAAAGGAACTGGCCACCTACCACATAATGCCGAGGCTTAGTACAATGAGCTCATAACAGCTCATTCCCCTACGTTCAGAGAACACGGGACTCACCACGCACCTTCAGACAGTTTCATTTTTTTTAAACAAATCTGAAAATCACAGGGTTGTGGTAGCAACTGCATTTGGTCGTTGAGAACAAAACATTGTTATCAACGAACGTCTGTAATTAGGAAGTCGTACCCAGTGCAGCACAGGAAAAAGTATTATATAAAAGCATAAGCATATTTCAACTACTGCAAAGAATGTTGTTTCATGTTTTTTATAATAAAAACATGAAATACAAAAAAGATGACAAAATACATACGTTTGGAGAAATATTAAATATGGAATCATAAATATTACAAACAACATGCTCCAAAATATCAATGTTCTGGCTACTTGTCTTGATTTTCTTAAACTGTTTCTCTTGCTCTGAATATGATTTTGAATCTTTTTTTTTCGGATAAGTCGGTAAAGCAAAGCACTCAATATAATTGAACAAACTATCAAAAAAAAACCTAAACTACTAACAATAAAAGCAGGAATAACAGGGAGTGGATTTACTAGCATGTCATCCATCCGTGAAAATTTTAAATGCACTATGACTGGAAATAAAATACCGAAAACCCACATTACACCACAAATTACTTTGTAGACATTTGCTTTCATATTTTGATATGCAACAGGAATTAATATTGCAATGTAACGATCAAGCGATATCAATAGTATATCAACAATTGTCATCAAAGTTTGTACGCTGTGAAAGGTCGCAATAAAATACCATAATGCAATAGGAATTCCGACGGTAACTGCCAAGGAATAAAAAATAACTCCCACGATCGAAAGTACAATGTTCGTAAAGCAAGCACTCATGAAAAAAATGCTTGTCTTAATTTTGTTTTTGTAAAACCTTACAATAGAAAGTATGAATAATATATTGAGTAGAAGTCCACAAGAATAGAGTGTTTCAAGAAACACAATTCTTCCTATAGCCCTGGGTTCGTCAAACTTTTGATACGATAAATTGATGTACATGAAAAATTCACATTCTTCCATTGTCGTTATTTTCACCACAAAAAAGATGTTCACTACTATTTTGATTACAGTCAACTCTCCAAATACCAGATTCTCTGAAAACTGGAAACTCTCCCAAAACCGAAACTTTTCTTGAGGTACAAAAAGTCCAAAATTTATTTTTACAATTAAAAACACATTCTGTATACCAGACTTTCCAGAAAACCAGATATATTAAGTCAGCCTAAATGTGCCCGGTTTATTGTATTATTTATTTGAAAATGTTATGTCCAATCCAATAACTTATTTCTGCCAAATACTTGTCAGCAGGAAGTTCAGACCCTTCTGTTGTTATGTCTTGTAAATTGTGTTTGGGTTTACAAACTGTCATCAGATAACAACAACAAAATTACTTGTATCAAACTCTATAGTCTGATTGACAGAATTTAATAAAGATTGAATAGTTAGTACTGAAGGGGAGAAATATGAGCAAATTTACTTATCAAAATGATGTTTTCCATTTATTACATTTCCAAGATCAACAAAATTGTTAGATCACTCATGTTACAAACACTACAATGCTAAATTGTAATAACCTATTTATGTCTTTAATGATGTAAATCTTGAACAAAAAAAAATGAACATGACACTAGAGATAGTTTTAAACAATTGTTTATTTACTTTCTGATGATTTTCATTGGTTCATTGGTTAATTTTGATTGGTCAAATAATGAGTAGGGGTCGTCAAACACACGGCCAGCCTGTGGTTCTTTTATGGCCAGCCTGTGGTCCGAGGGCGCTAGACATTTAGACAGAGAGATGTAATAAGAACACTAGAGGGCGTACTCCAGACTGAAAAGTGATTCCAACAGGAGGAGGAACCAACAAGATGGCGGCCGTAAATGTGTCCAAAAACATTATTTAATATAACAAATAATAATCTAATATAATACATTAAGACCCATGAATTACAACACATATTCTTGTCAAAGCACAGTGAAGTTTTTATAAAATGAAAACAGCTGTAGAGGGCTCACTTTAGAAAAGCATGGAAAAGTTATGTCTAGCGCCCTTGGGACCACAGGCTGGCCAGTATGTCTAGCGTCCTCGGACCACAGGCTGGCCAAAAAAGAATCACAGAGCCGAGACGGGCTGTTTGTGTGTTTTCATGCTAGCGCCCTCGGGACCACAGGCTGGCCAAATGTCTAGCGCCCTCGGACCACAGGCTGGCCAAAAAAGAGAACCACAGGCTGACCGTGTGTTTGACGACCCCTTTAGCAAATAATTGTCCATCCAACACACTGTAAAGAAAGTTTGAAATATTGAATCAATAGGCTTGCCTCACTTTCTTTAGATTTTGTCTTATATTATCTTTATTCATTTCATTTTCATATAGAATTTCATTAAACATGTATCTCTAAAACATATTAGTCTACATTTCATTATCTTATGACATTTATTTATCAATTTATACAGTATAATAGAGATACAGTACAGATGGATAAGACATAAACAAACAATACATAACTAGAAGATTTGACACCTTGTTACATTTATTCTCCAGAACTAACAAACAAATAAAGTTCAATACAAGACCAAACAACCTTTTTTTTAAAGTGTTATAATGTCCTCCTAAAAAAAATTTTTTTTTTCAATTTGTTTTGTTGAATATGCCATTTTAAATTATTGTCATATAACAGTTATTTACTTTGACCAAAAACTGGATTGGAAAAAAAAAATTATTTTTCTAAAAAAAATATAATTTTTGAATAGCCAAAAAATACCTGTTTTTTTGTTAAAATATGTGAAATAATTATTTGTAGTGATTTTTTTTCTACAGAAGTGAATAACTTTTTTTTTTTAATTAACTCTATTAATCTTTATTTTGGATGTTTTTGGGGGACAAAACATCTTTAACTAATTGAAGTAGGTAATTTATTCGCACCAAGATTCAACAATTGATACAATTACACTGTGAAAGATATAGAGTTCTGCGGTGTGACGTCACAATAGATGCCGCTGCATGGTTTCTAGCCAACCAAAAAATGCGTTCAACCCTACTATGTTGATAATCTGTATAGATCTGTATTTCTATCAAATTATGTATCTTAGCTTGATTTTTTAACCTAAAAAACAAATATTTTGTGATCTTTTGAAATTTTATTGAAAATTATTAAGTTTACTCCTTCAATAAGCCTATTCCAAACCATTGGTGACCTTGGAGTAACTACGGCAGGTTAAATGCATTTTTTGGTTGGCTAGCAACCATGCAGCGCCACCTACCGTCGTGACGTCAGCACCGCAGAACTCTATAATCTTACAATGCAGAAACTGCATTATTTGCTTTTGACAACACTAGCAGGACATTGTTACGATAGGAAGGAATACGAACCCAGTAAAGAATTGGAAAGAAGATGTAGTATAAACCGTTAGATAACAAAGCCATGATAACAAAATTTGGGTAGTCCTCAGGACCAATAGATTCATGAACAATTGATACAAAAACAACAAATGTAATAATCTCAAGAATCATTATCGGCAGAAACAGGAGAAAGTTCATAAGAACTGTCAAGAACAAAGTCACAGCAAGACGGTGAGATTTTCTTAAATTTGTTTTCGTATTTTGGTCTGTAACTTGTTTCTCCTGTTTAGATACTTTTCGCATGATAAACGCATACAAACTAGTTGTAATCAAAACCATCATCACGCCAAGTACAGACGTTGAAAACATTAAAAGTAAAACAAGCATTGAGAATGAGACTTTTACCAGGATAAGAATTGTACAAACACCAAGTGTTGAAAAGCCCAGACAGATGGCTATATAATGCCTGCTCTGGATTTTTTTATAGAGATGTGGATGCGAGACTGCAAACAGGCGGTCAACAGCAAGAAGAAGCATAATTAGCATCGAGAAAGATAATGAAAAGTAATAAAGAGAAGAAACAACAGTCTCATCTATTCCAGTTCTTGTAAAGTAACAATTAATTTGGTAGCAAACATTAAGGATATCTATAAATGTATATAGAATAGCCAAACCTGATATTAACGTAGCTGTTTTAGTTCTTGTCTGTCTTGGAACGACAATGGTAATAAAGAAAAACAAATTTATAAATAGCCCAATTACATATATCATCAATATTATAATTGCAATTGAATGGGGAAATCCATGACAAAATTCCTCTGTTGCATCAAGATACCGAGATGCGTTAGTGTATGAATCGTTGATTGACATTGTTAGCCTATTATTATAATAAACAAAAAAAACAGATAACTATATGGTAAACTTTAATCCAAATATGTTGTAAATTTGTAATTATACTGATATGCAAAACATGCAAAATAATAATATGATAAATTATTTGTGTAAAATTGATATGAAAAATAGATTATGTACACAGTTTTTTAGAGTTCCACGTTGCGTGCTTTCTCACAACCTTTTTCTTCTTAATAAATTGTATGCATGCGTCAGTTTTCAGGAAAAAATGTTGACACTTGATCTTGATGAAACAAAGTCAGCAAAAATGTTCACCTCGAACAAGAAATAAAGTGCCAAGCACTCTGAATGTCTTTGGAACTTTATGACATTTGTTGACAGTAAAATGTGCTCAGTGGTGACAAACCTCAATTAATTTTCTATGCAATAAATTGTTTTTTAGAATGTCTACATTGGCCCAAGAACAAATAAAACAGCAGAAGTATACAGATGTACAACAATTCTAAGCCAAAATCTATCTTTGAATGCAAAATGTGTCAAAACAACTTAAAGTTCTTCCAAAAATCTATCTTTTCACACAGAATGTCTAATAACAACTTTGAAGTTCTTCCAAAAATCTCTCTTTGAATACAGAATGTCTCAAAACAACTTTGAAGTTCTTTCAAAAATCTCTCTTTACAGTACAGTTTTGTTCCTCCCACTGATGCCAGTCGCATCCAAGAAGCAGTCTTCTCTAGCATCCAAATATATGCTGGGTCCGACAATACAGAATGTCTCAAAACAACTTTGAAGTTCTTCCAAAAATCTCTCTTTGATTACAGAATGTCTCAAAATAACTTGAAGTTCCTCCAAAAATTTATCTTTGAATACAGAATTTCCCGAAACAATTTGATGTTCTTCCAAATAATTTGTCTATGTAACAAATTATACAACTATATTTTTTACAAGCAAAACACACGTTTGAAAAGCTGAATTCTCTATGATGTATTTGTTGACAACGCAAACATTGACAGTGTGACTCTAAATTGAAGCGTTTTACTTAAATACATTAAGAAATAAACACAATCATTTTAAACCAATTTATTTGTAGGACAAAATAATTGATATTAAATTGTCAAATTGAATTAACCTTGCTTTTTTTTTATCAAACAAAATATGAACAATAAGCAATACAGCTATAACCAAAGTATTTCAATCAAATTGACTTACTAAATGATGGCAACACATTGTACAGTAGTTACTAACATCGAAAAGGAATTAGTACACTAATTTCTTTCTCTTAAAGGTAAAGTTCATTGAAGAAAAACTCAAAACAAAATTAAAACACCAAAGCCATCATAATTCAAGGTAGAACATTGAATAATATTTTAATGCACTTATTTGTAAATCATAATAAATTGGCCTTAGAGATTCTGAGTACTCTCCTTTCATTCATGTTATAATTACTTTTTATGAGAATTGAAAAAAAACCATAAACTACTGTATAAAGCAATACTTTTTCTTATCTTCTCAAATTTCATGTCAATTTTAATAAATTTAAAATTCAGACAAATTTTTCTTTTTCAAGCCTATTATGTTATGACAAAGTTCTTCATTAACTAAAAGGTATATAAAATCGTCTTTCTTGTAAACGTACATGTTTGAATATTCTACCATACATTTATTAAAAGGTATTGATATCAAAAACTCTACTGGATGATGATTTACCAGTTATAGATGCAAACGTTACTGCAATGCCGCTATCCTACATTACTAATTTATCGTTAGTCAACTGAGAGCAGTAAATGTTAAAACCTGCCCTCTATACTTTTGGAACATGCTGTACTCGATAATTGATTTAATCGGTCATAACAAATTAGAGAACTTGTAAGACATGAATGCCATGTCAAACAAATACATTTTTAATTAGTAAACAAATGGTATATTGGCTTAATTATTAAACTGTCATTATTGACGTGAATACACAGTTGTTTAATATGTTAACCTTTGAACCCAACAATATTCTATCTATCCATAGAGATATTATATATCTCTATGATCAATCATATGATTGACATACTGATGATAGTTCATGAGTATAAGAATAAACAAAATGAGGCAAAACTCTCCCTTAGCAGAAATGGTCCACAGGCCTGTCAAGAGTGTCAGCCCATAAAACACACAATTGTAATTTTATTATATTAACTGCCCATCAAATACAACCCAAGGGTACTATTAGGTCATTTACAACAAGGTCACACTCCAGCTCGCCTCTCATGTGTGTTAAGATAAACAATCAGAACTGGTAAATTGTTTAAAACAGACCAAGATTTATTACCCGGATTTTTTAAAAAACCCGGGTGAAATGGACTGATTCTGCTAAGGGAGAGAAATGCCTAATGGACCTGCCTGTAAGTGTGTCCCATATTGGGAAAGTTGATTAAATTATAAACAATACATTCCTATTACGGTATTTCAATTCTATTATAATAATTAAATTATCCTAATATTATTGAAATTCGATAAAGCAAAGTAACCTAAGTTGAGACTGTAAAACTAGTAGGCTTAATTCGCATGTGAAAACAACTTTTACAGTAAAACGCATCACTCATGGTTTTTTTGTATACGGGTAAGTTGCGCCACATGTAAATTGGGTTAGTAACAGCTCGAAGCAAACACAGATGCATTATAGCAAATTCAATGTGAGTAATATACGATTTACCTACCGATGCTGGTCCTGTTAATAAAGTAAAAATAAAATAAGGGAAAAAACATATATAATAAATAGTGAGACTAAACACAAAAGTCTTCGCAAGTTTCTTACTCAACAAAATACGCATCCGATTACAATGCTCAGAAAATCGTTTTTCTTGTAAACGTACACGTTTAAAGATTCTAACATACATTACAGTCACAATGATCAGTAAAATTGTAGCGACAAACGTAAAGATATCCACAAACAAATTATTTGCATTTATATCTACAAAGACATTCATCCTCTCTAGAGTAACTATTGTAACAACAAACGTGACTGATATAGCTAATGTTGCCAAACATACACGTCCATATATTCTGCAGGTGAGAGTGGCATAGGTCATTGGGCAAATAACAGCTACGTAGCGATCTATAGTCATATACAGAAGACTCATCAGGCTTAGAAACTGTGCAGAACTGAAGATGATTGGAATGCTATACAAAAAGCAAAATTCTCTACCATATAAATGTATAAGGGTACAGATAACAAGGATCAACACACCAGTTAGAAGTTCAACACCAAGAACATTAATAACTAAAATATCCGTCTTTGTTTTCTTCTTTTTCGCTACGAAAATTCCATACAGTATGACTGAGTTGAGCACGATTGCAGATATGGTAAGAAAAAAAGATACAAACATTCCATAAATGTGAATGGCATGCAAATCAGATGTTCCATTTTCACTGGAGTTGTTTGCAACCATTTTAAATATGAAAAAATCCTGCCGAAACCGTTTGATAGATACAGTACCAAATATCTGCATAAAAGTTTTACAGTAGATTTACAGTTTCAGTTCAAAGCAGATAAGCAGTTTATCGCCAATGAATAATTTATAAACAATCAGCATTTTAAATAAAAAAATACGGTTCACCAATTTATTAATCAGAACAAAAAAACATCCAAAATAATTTTCTGGTCAAAACAGACAAGTTGTTACAAAGAATAACAGTTTTAATTATCAGCATTTCAAATTCAAGGCTAAAAATAATTAACTTACTGAAACTAGTCTACTGTTGAATCCAATTTATAAAAGATTATAATTTCAAATTTATAATCAGGTCAACCAATTAGCAAAACATCCAAAATAATTTTCTAGTGAAATCACAATAGTAGTTCCTTCATTTGATCACAGTTCAGTTTAATTGAAAGAAATTGTAGTGCTTGTCAAATAAGCTTCAGAAAATGTTAGAAAATGTATCTATAAACTGGTAAACTGCCATTTTTATAGACAAACAACAAAGGCACATCTTATTCTGCGACGATATTCTGCATCTCATCAAAATTACTAAATTAGAATGCTCTGATGATCTATATCAAGTATTATAGTGGATATTAGATTTCAAAAGGTACCGTACATCCCGTTATTACTTGTACATCAGCTAGATACTTAATGTGTATAACTAGCTGTTATAAATGTCTCGGTTACAACAATCTATATCAGTAAAATTACAATTTGAGTATTTCATGTCAATATGTTGGTTGATAATATTGATTACTGCTGGTAATAATGTTCTGATATACTTCAATAATCATTGTTGTAACTTTAAAAAAATACATCCACTTAAAACAGAATGTTCAAATTAGCCAACTGGCTTTATTCAAACAAATCAGTAACTATACACTTTATTATGTCAACTAAAAAACTGTCATCATATTTCAAAATTAATTATTGAGCAAAGTAGTTTAATAAGTGCTACAGTTGAATGAGTTCTAAAGTTGAAAAGTTCTGCAGTTAAATAAGTTCAGCAGTTGAATACATTCTGCAGGTGAGTAAGTTCTGCAGTTAAATAGGTTCTGCAGGTGAATAAGTTCTGCAGTTAAATAAGTTCAGCAGTTGAATACATTCTGCAGGTGAATAAGTTCTGCAGTTGAATAGGTTCTGCAGGTGAATAAGTTCTGCCATCAAAATTATGCAGGTAAAGAAGTTCTGCAGTTGAATAAGTGCTAAAGTTGAATAAGTCTTGCAGTTAAAAAAGTTCTGCAGTTGAATAAGTTCTAAAGTTGAATAAGTGTTGAAGTTGAATAAGTTCTGAAGTTGAGTAAGTTCTGCAGTTGAGTAAGTGCTGCAGGTGAATAAGTGCTGAAGTTGAATAAATGCTAAAGTTGAATAAGTTCTGCAGTTTTCAGCATAGGTTGTGCAAAACTATTCAAAATAATCACTGTTCTATTTACAATTGAATTTGTTATAAAATAATAAAAAATAATTTAAAACATACAATTTTTATCAAGTGACTGTGTCATGACCGACTCTTGAGCTTTTAAGGTATAAAACTGACTTCATAGCCACACGATACTTAATGTGTCTAGTCCAGTAAATCCATGGATTGATAGTGCCGTCAACAATCAACCAAATCGCAGTAAGCGATACCTCACAAGGAATAATGTCACAGATAATATCTTCACTTACATCACTGTTGAATAGATCCTTGTTACGAAATAACTTAATAGATTTACCAATTAAAAAAGGCAGCCAAAGTAAATATGTAATCACAAGGCGTATTGTAAATGAAACAACAAGTTTGAAGTTTCTCTTCTTACTCCATCTGCCACTCTCTCCAGATTTATTCTTTGTAATTTGTGATTTATGTCTAATGAGAGTTTTAAAAATCCTGCTGTATAAAACCGCAACAGCGAATAAACTGATTGCGCCAACAGCAACAAAAATTGCCATTATAATAAAAATGGCCTTATAGACTGCTCCGTTACCCAATTGTCCAGCAACAATTGAACCACATACCAAGATAAGTGTAAATGTCCACATAGCAGTAACCACAAGTACATATTTCCAGGGTCTTGGATATTGTTTATATGTCAAGGGCGAATGAACAACAGCCAAAAATCTGTCTACTGCGATTACAAGAATTGTAAAAGGAGATAAATTCAAAATACACAACCATATCATTGAAACTTGAGTTGAGACAATAAACGGTTGATAGTAGTATAAAATACTGCTCAGAATGACCAAGAAACTGGTGACAATGTCCACAACTGCTAAGTTACCAACTAAAATATTGGTCTTGACTTGTAATGACTTGGTCTTTAGGAGCGCTGCTAGGAAGATGGAGTTCCCGATAAACGTTACCATTGCTGTCATTACCGATGCACAATAATAGACAGTGGTTCCAAGGTCACTCGGATCAGTTGTATTTACATCCATCTCAAAACGTAATTCTGTATTTTAACCTCCGATGTTTTTTAGATGTCAAGACACAGATGTACCATAGTAAGAGCAATAATCATCATATATAAAGAAAACTAGAGCACAACATTGTACTTTGGTTATACTTATTATATCATTTAATCAATAACTTTCAAATTGGTATAACCTACTCTATTCACCTATATATACTAAAAAAAAATTGTATTGTACTTAATATTGTATTGGTTTTAAACAACTTCGTGTAAGTAATAATAATTGTTCTTGCTCATGACAGATTGCAGTATTGATTATAAATTAAACTATTAGTACCTGCATGGTGGTATAACATAGTCAAATAACAATAGTTTCTTGATGTGTGGTAAATATGTATCATCATAGGGAGTCTTTGATTTACGATGACCTTGGAACTATAGTTACGTCATCATGTTAATTCATTGTGCCCTTGAGAGGGGTGGGGGGGGGGGATATTGAGATGTGCTTCCTGTTTCCATTCCTTAACACAGTTTTGGTGGGTCTAGACGACAACTAAAGTCGAGCGTAGCGCAACGCAAAGCAAAAGCTTATTAAGGCCAATTTACACAGACGAGCAGTAAATGGAAAGTGGAAAACCACGTAGGTTGTCCCACATAGAATCTGATACTGGGCAGAAACCGCCTGTCTGCTAGGCGTTGTGTGTAAATGGTCATAGATTCTATATTTTTATTACCGTTACCGCTCGTCTGTGTAACTTATATCAGTAATTATGAAATCAATATAGGAAATAAAATCAATGCAAACACTTGATGGAAAAAATTTCACAGAAACATGCATTATATAATACAGTAATATATTTATGACAATGTTACATTTCTATTTTTCAGAGAGGATGTCCTTAAGGTATAATTCACATTGTTCCATTTCACAAAGCGAAAGACAGTTCTACTTTGTTCAATGATGGAAAGTCATATAAGAAACTGAACGGTGCAATCCTGAAAATGTAAGTAAGTGTGAAAGAAGTTTATGTTTTTTTTCTTCAATCATACGCCTACAAGAGTTATTCCATCCACAAAAACATATACTAAGGCTACTTTCAGACTAAAAAAATTAGATATATTTATCTAACACAAGTTGTATGGTGATCCGTGGCGTTAAAATGGAAAGGGTTCAAAGATAACCTTCTAAATGTCTAGTATTTCAAATGAAAGTTTTGTCGTATCACCAATCACGGTCATGTCTCTACATTAGTTGATGTAAAAATCTGTGATGCATCAAGACGCAGTGGCATTCACAAACCTGGCTTCTATAAACGATTTGTTGTAAATGTAGAACGCGAGGTGTTACCAGCTGTATAATATTGATCCAGGGTTCAGTTTAGACATTTTTTCATTACTGTGTTTACCGTTTTTCTGTTGAAGATGATACGTCATTAATAGTTGATGGTTTCTTTCTGAAAAGCAAGACAGACTTCATAGCCACACGATACTTAACGTGTCTAGTCCAGTAAATCCATGGATTGATAGTGCCGTCAACAATCAACCAAATCGCAGTAAGCGATATCCCACAAGGAATAATGTCACAGATAATATCTTCACTTATGTCACTGTCATTAAAAAATAAATCTTTCTTTAGAAATAACTTCACTGATTTGCCGATTAAAAAAGGCAGCCAAAGTAAATATGTAATTACAAGCCGTATTGTAAATGAAACGACAAGTTTTAACTTTCTTTTTTCACTACATCTGCCCCCTTCTGAAACCTGACTAGTCGTTGTCTGTGTCTTATTTCTAATGAGAGCTTTAAAAATCTTCCTGTATAAATATGCAACAGTGGATAAACTGATTGCGCCAATAACAACAAAAATTGTCATTATAATAAAAATGCCCTTATAGACTGCTCCGTTACCCAATTGTCCAGCAACAATTGAACCACATACCAAGATAAGTGTAAATGTCCACATAGCAGTAACCACAAGTACATATTTCCAAGGTCTTGGATATTGTTTATATGTCAAGGGCGAATGAACAACAGCCAAAAATCTGTCTACTGCGATTACAAGAATTGTAAAAGGAGATAAATTCAAAATACACAACCATATCATTGAAACTTGAATTGAGACAATAAACGATTGATAGTAGTATAAAATACTGCTGAGAATGACCAAGAAACTGGTGACAATGTCCACAACTGCTAAGTTACCAACTAAAATATTGGTCTTGACTTGTAATGACTTGGTCTTTAGGAGCGCCGCTAGGAAGATGGAGTTCCCGATGAACGTTACCGTTCCAATTGTTCCAGAAAAAAAGTAGTAAGCATGTGTACCAAATTTATTTGAATCTGGGATTGTGTCATTAAGTTCCGTGCCATTTTCATCCATTTTGATCTTCAATAGTATCAATTAATGTTGAACCTTGGCCACAATAAAAGCAGGTATGATAACCTTCACTTTATCAGTTATGTAGTCACAAGGAAAAAAGTTGTGTGGTTGTCGCAAGAAATGGGAATAATCTCTGTTCAAGCCACTGGGTTGTCAACGTCCTCTGTGAAAAAGTGGTCAGGTTGAAACCTTACAACCCTCCTTATACGCTATAAATCAAATTTCTCAAAACTGCTGGCCAAATGATACCATTAAATCAAGTTTCTCCTACAACACTTTTGTACATTTGGTATTAGCAAAACATGTTCTCTTGAAGCATTCAATTATCTTGGCTTACCCTTTATGAAATTCTGCTACAACCTGTAGAAGTTAATAAGCTTGATAAAGTAGCTTTCCAAATTCAGAAATCCTTAATTTGTGTTGAACATCTCACAGCTACCATTAATGAGTATTTAAATATCTTAGACGATGACATTCACATTAGCACTACAAAATATCCTCAACACCAGTATAGGTACTCAACAACTATTATACAATGGCTACAAACCATAGCAATCTTGTTTATACATAAAACAGACTTTAAAGTATGGTTTCAAGGCATATAATGTTAATTACAGATGAATATGTGAAAAGCGTCACTTATCCAGAAGGCATCCAAGCTAATTATACTTGTACTGCACAAAAAATATATGAACTGTGACACATTTACTACACAGAAGGAAATCGAACAATATTCTGTTAATCAATTTAGATAAACGATATCAAGTCCTTGAATGTTACTATTCACATTGAAATAGTTTTAAATAAATGCTAGTGGCAAGTCAGCCCACACTTATAATCCAATAGCACTGCATTATTCATTGTTACTTAATCCTTGAATTATCATTATGATTTTCTTTAAAAAAATTAATTTTTCATTGAAATTGGTAGAAATAGAATGGAATATGTATTGTACACACCCTTCGGATAATAATAAATGACAAAGAGGGGGTTTTGTGTAAAATTACATTATCCATAATTGAAATGTATACTTTAGGTTTATACTATAGGAAACAGACAATGAAATTATTTTGATGATGATTGTATTCAATTTTACAGTAGTGTTGTTTTATTAGAATATATTTGTCTATAAAAACACATTTTACCAATCTCAATCATCAGGGGAGAATCCATAATTTTGTTTTCTGTTAGGGTGGCGACCATCGCTAAACAAGGATTGAAGTGTTTGACTTTTTTTTTTGTGGGCTACTAAGAGCAAAATTGCCTACACCTGGACCTTCCAAAGGCTATGGCTAAATTTTGAATTTTAGGACAAAAATTCATTTTATATTGTTTGGTTTTCAGATGCAATATAATCAATCCCATTTTAGATATATATGAGATATTAAAACAGTGACGTAGGTGAGAGTAAGCTGATTAGAAAAACTTATAGAATATTTGATCTACATAAAACATGAAATAAACATTTAACACTGTCTATCTTAAGGTCATTTAGAAAAGCTTTTAAAAGGATTTTTACTTCTTACATGAGATAAAGGTTAGAACGAAAATTTTCAATTTTTTTTTAAATTTTCAAATTTTTCTTATTTTCTTCTCTATAATAAATATTAAAAAAACAAAAAACATCTCGTGTTCAAGGGATCACAATCCTTACCCAAACAATGCAACGAACAAATTTATTCAACTATATTGTATATATTTTAGAAAATTAGAGAATGAGTAGTAGTAGTATATTTTCTTAGGGAAAATGTGCATCAGAGAGAAATATTCCCCACTACTAAGGTTGTGTTCAGACTTTAAACTCACTTATGTGTAACCTAAATTACTCTTAGGAATAACCAGACGAACTGTTCAGACTACAACAAATTTACACATGTAAACTATCAAGCATATTTAATGCATCTTTTTACATTAGTACGGTAGGTTGCGGTTTAAGGTGTATTTGAAAAATTGGGTTTTTGATACAGCTAGTTTAACTCAACATTTACAGCACATGCAACCATTGCATGTGTAAATTGTAAAGTCCGACCAGGCTCTAATTCAGATTCACACAAGGACTGAGAGAGTTTATGAAAATAGTACAGGAAACAATGTTGGTAGTATTATCTCAAAAAAGAGCAATTAGTATTTCTCATGAAAATCAAAAGCATGCAAGCATTAAACCTTTTGCTATTTGTAAAATTTCCATGCAAGTTGAGCACGCTTTAGAACACCACCCCCTGTCAAACTGCCCACCTGACACTGTCTCAGGATTGTGTTGCTTAACACTAAAAACATTGGACCTGGTGACCCAATTCCCGCATAACCCGATAAATAAAAAAACTGACTGTGAGAAGATTTTGCAATTTTGCAATTTTGCAATGCTGACTGTAGTTCAATTTTGATAATTACAATACCATTTCACGTATTGATTACAATATTAATAATTAATATTAACTTCTAAGATCAGGAATTGTGAAAGTACCAGGTAATTTCCCGGTACTTGATTTGGTCTACTAGTGTTGTCCCTTCTAACCCACTAGTCATCTAAAAGAT
The DNA here is from genome assembly GCF_964355755.1 of Antedon mediterranea. NCBI lineage: Eukaryota > Metazoa > Echinodermata > Crinoidea > Comatulida > Antedonidae > Antedon > Antedon mediterranea. The sequence goes on from NC_092672.1 coordinate 34,094,515, forward strand.
ACATTTGAAAACTGGATGTTTTCTGAAAATGCAATATAGGCCTACGCACCGTTTTTCACAAGACATTAATTATTGAGTACAAGACATTATTTATGTAATACCAGACATGAATTATGGAGTACAAAACATTATTCAGGATCTTGCGTAAACACTGATTGCGATTGGTGTGACGTACAAAAGTAATTTTCAAATTAAAAATAGAAACTGATTAAAAAAAGAGGGCCTGACAATTCTCAACAGTCTGTATACAGTGGAAAGTGATTTATACGCTCTAGTTAATATGCTCAACATGCTACAACGCAGACATAGTGATGTGTGTGTGACTGAGTAGGGGGTGTGGCTTCAAACTGGCATATATGATTGGTCAATTAACAGAGCCATGGTGGTAGTCTTTTCAGCCTAATAAGTTGTGATTGCAATTTTTTTTTCGAGACAAGTAGGGGGTTACCCGGTGTACGAGTTCACAAACTGAACCACTGTCGTAGACAGATGTATTGGCGCCGTAGTTGGCTGCCGGTGACACGATGTGACCCTTAGGGGAGAAGAACATTGTTGAAAAGGTATAACATCGCTCTGATCTTCACGAAATAGCGCTATATAAATGTCGCATTTTATATAGTATTTTTATAATAGAAAGTTGATATTTCAACCCAAAAAAACCGTTTCAAAAGCCTTTAGGAAATAAAGTTTCTGCGAACAGAATATTATAGTATGATTCAATATTCAAAATTACATAAAAGGATTTAGAAATATGTTTCTATTAGAGAACTTACCGATCCTGCTCTGCCATCTTGCGTAACTTTGGAAGAATATCAATCATTTCTATATCAGAAGCATCATGATATTCTTGAAGAGGAACCTGAAAAAAATAATCTTAATTAATATTCCAAAGATTTAGAGAAAAAATTGTTTTGCAATAAATTATGAATGAAATAAAAATAATCTTTTCTAAAATTCTGGATCACGTACCTTCTGATTAATTTGAATAAACTCCACATACGTGTCTTCTGTTGGTAATAGAAAGAGCAACGCATTACCTGTGTTTCCTATCCTAGCTGTCCTTCCACAACGATGAACAAAAGCACTTAAAAATCAAAGAAAAATATTTAAAATTAACTAAAAAAGCCAATCTATTTACCAATCGTAAGTATGAATTTTCGGGAAAAAATTTGGGATGGGATTATACTTAAGTGTTCCAAAATTTTTATAAATTAAAGAGTGGGATTATACCCGAGCATGGGATTATATTCAGATTGCAACATTTGTGTCCAAATTTAGCTTAAATTATGATGTGGGCTTATTCCTGAGCATGGGATTATACTTTGTCATATACAGTATACATTTTCTAACTTTTGAATTTTATGTGACAAAAAAATGCGATGTGTCCAAATATGGACATGATGATGTCATATCACTACCATATTTGGGTACATAATAATATTATACGAATTTGTAAAGCGCCAATTCCAGCAACAATTAGTGATCAAAGGCGCTGTGGACTTAGATGTTTCATCTTGTCAACAACATTCTTCTCCCCTAAGGGTCACATCGTGTCATCGGCAGCCAACTACGGCACCATTAAGTCTGTCCACGACAGTGTGTATGTATGAACTAGTACACCGGGGTAACCCCCTACTCGTCTCGAAAGATGTATTTTAAAGTGCACATGAGCCAGATGTACACTGGACCTACGGTTTATAGTCCTTATCCGAAAAGACTTGTTCTACCACCAGAACCATGGAGCGAGTGAGCCTCGAACCCTTGCCGATGTTTTGGCTATGGATTACGGTTCCACTGTCTTAACCGCTCGGCCACACTCACATCACAATTTTGTTGTCAAACTAGTTTAATAGTGTAGGACTGACCTACCAACAGATTGCATACATTGTTTGACAACAGCAAAATAGAAGATAATCACAATGAATCATTCAGTCTTTACCTGGCATTGTTAGGTGGATCAAACTGTAAAACCCAATTGACTTCTGGGATATCAACACCACGGGCCATCACATCTGTGCATACCAAAATACCACTGAAATTAAACCAATTAATTCATTACATAATATGGTGTCAGAATCCTCATGATATAATTTATATCATATAGTGTGTATATTATAATTAAAATCTGTTTGAAGGTACTGACTAAACTTGCTCGGTAGCTCTTTTTTTAGAGAAGATCAACAAATAACTATAAAATAATGTGTTTTTGTAAAATAGGCTTGTTTAAGGACATGTGAAACGTATGAGAACAGACAGTGTGTGAACAGATTCAAGATGACCATAGAGTTTGTTCAAAGGTCTGTCTACACGATCAAACTAGTTTGGCAAAGAAAGTGTGATGTGCCCAAATATGGTAGTGATATCATGACATCATGTCCATATATGGGCACATCACCTTTTTTGTTACATAAATTTGATAGTGTAGAGAAAGCATAAGAATATGTGTTTAATTAACAAACCGTAGCATGTGTATAGCTCTTACAGTACTTGGAATAGTAATGGATTATTGAAGATGAAGAAATAAAAAGAAACCTGTGGTATATACCTTTCCAGCTTTCTAAACTCTGAAAATACTGTAGCTCTTTTTCCTTTCATCTTACCGTGTAAAGATAATACGCTTGTGTTTTTGACTAAAACACCTAAAGCTCGTCCAAAATACTCCACCTCTGCACATGTACTAAAGAATACCATGTGTTTTAAATGCTGAAAATCAAATACATATTTCTTTAATAATCTCGGTTGGGATGACTTTTTCTCTATTTCAAATTTCTTCAATATATTGATATTTACTTAATAATTAATTTAAATGTGATTTGTCTAGTAAGACTTTTGTAATCTAGGCCTAGTCCCTTTTTCCCATTCTATACTTTTGTTGCACATTTTATAAGAGGGTCCCTGACTATTAGCTGCCATTGTTTTGTTCATCTGGACGGTTATTCTCTATTATAAGAAAGGTAAAATAAAAAATAAATATTATGTTATCTAAAATGCATATAGTAAGAACAGACATTTCAGCCAATGTTACCTTAAATTTTCTTAGAAAACCAACAAGAAAGTTGACTTTCTGATCACATTCACAAATCTAAAAAGTAAAGTTGGTTTTTTTTTAAAGGGTACATTAGTTTCTATACACAAGAAAAAAGTTGACAAGATTATTAATATAATGCCAACTTTGATATTAAAGCATAATAATTAATATCCTTTTTAATGAAATTAAATTTCAAATACTACCATTTGAAATGGTAAAGATTATAAACACTTACGGTATAATAATTTGTTAAGGTTGACGGAGTTCTTTGCTCCTTCTAAAATAAAAACAAATAAATTCATTTTTTAACAAGTACAGACATCGCATAAAGTAAGTGCTAAATAATACAGTAAAAGTGGGATGCCTCAGGACATTGCCCCTTAATAGGGGTGTTACAAAGGAGGTGTTCTACTTTTGACCTACACTTAATGTTTGATGGAATTAGTTCAGGCTAGTGCCTATTTGCTTTCATATCTAGTCTTAAAAATTTGTCAAGTCTCGACTTAAATGTGTTGACTGAGGGGAATTGAAATGCTTAATTATTCTGATTGAAAAAAAAAGTTATTTCTGCTCAAGGAAGGGATTTGCTTTAAGTTTAGGACGATAGAACTTCAGACTGTGACCACGAGTTCTGTTGTTATGAGAGATGGTGAAGAAGACGTCTGTGTTTATATGCAGCTGTACATACATACTGTACATACATATATAGTTGTTTCATTGTGTTTGTATACAAACTCAAGATGGTTATTACTTATTATAGGCTATTAACTTGGCAGATAACTAAAATAACAATCAATATAATAAGATGGTTTTTTTTTTTTTTTTAAAGTCTCGAAAAATAATTACTTACAGCTAATGAATTTGCTTTCTGTTTAACAGTAATACGGACTGGATTCCGTAAACCTGCCCTGATCAGAGACTCAACCTGATCAGTTTGTGTCGCAGAAAACAAACCAGTTCGTCTCTGCTTTGGAAGGTGACTTAAGATTGTGTTTATACTTAAATGAAAAATACAACAAACCATTTTATATAGCAAAAAAAGTTAGTTATAAAAGTTTCATTGTACTATACTATATTTTTAATGTTTTTATTATTATTATTTATTCAGGCAAAAGATACATTTTACAAAATATAATACAAATCAACAAATACAATGCAAGAAGAAAAGATAAAATCACAGTGACTAGCTGATACCAGGAAAGCACAAAAGCAGCATAAGCCACTGTCACCAATTAGGTGTGTACCTGCAACTAATAATAATAGTTCATTCTTATATAGCACATATAAGCAAGCTCTCAATGCACTGAACATTATTACCCCAGTCATTTTTTTTTTTTTTGGATCAAACACGTATGGAAACATGCTTCCATAATGCAGCTAGTAATCAGCGCAAAGTTGTGTTTTGATCTAACCGGGTACCCATTTATACACCTGGGTGGATGTATGTTATTTATTTCCATTTAATTTCATTCAGGCAATAGAAATAATTTGGAAGATGGAAAAAAAGGTGGGGGAAGGTGAAGAGCCTCTATGAAACCTCATACCCCTCGGATCTGCTCTTGAATTTTGTGGTCATTATCTCTCTTACCTTCCTGCAAATCCCATATCAAGCAACCTATCAGCCTCATCTAAAATCAACACCTCAAGTGACCTCAGCATGACGGTCAGGTTACATGATGACTTGCGTCTTTCTAACAAGTCCTCGAATCTACCAGGTGTTGCAATTATGATGTTTGCTCTACCGAGTAAAAAAAAAGTAAACAAATGCTTCATCTGGAACATATGATAGTACATTCATTTTATTGTTTGTAAAGCTGATTTTCCACTAGGCGAATTTGTTCGCGCGAATCGAAAGCGTCATGCTCTGCGCATGCGTATTCGAGTTTCTGTCTGTCATACTCCCTTCTGCGACAAATTCTAGTTTCTTGATTTTTCGCTGCAGCGAAATTTACTAGTTCGAATTGTTTCTACTTTTTGCGAAGTGAAATATTGCGCAACCAATCAGAGCTCAGGAAATGAGCTATGACGCTTTCATGAGCAGTCATGCGAATCGAAATGCTCAGCAACCACGCGAGGAACATGAACGTCGCAGCTATTCGCTCACATGTAGTGGAAAGAGAGTAGGCGATTTTTTTCTCTTCGAAACGTTTGATTCGCGCGAACAAATTCGCCTAGTGGAAAATCAGCTTTAGGCAGGATAGTCAGATGCTCAAATCATTATGAATAAATACCTAGCTTATCTTGACAAGTTAGTGAAACAGTGTGGTCATGTGAGACTCCGTTTACGGACTTTTTTCTGTTGTCTTGGTTAATTTGTTTGGTTTATTAGGCTTTTTCCTTGTTTAACAAAAACAATAACTTTCTTTTTACACTTACACTCACACATATATCCAACACTAGCTTACCCATTTGACTGTAAATGACTAATATCATCCGATGGCTTATTACCACCAATGATCAACATCTGAGAAAATTGAGGTAGGTTGGCCAGAAAGTTTGCTAACACTTCGTTGATCTGGATAGCGAGTTCGCGTGTTGGTGTTAAGATCACACATCCAACCTGGAAAAAATTTACCATATTTATTTCTGCCACAGTTTTAAATTTCTAAAACAATATAAATACAAGAAAAGTTTATGAAAATAAAAAACAATATTACAATATTATTTCTGCCATAGTTTTAAACTTCCAAAACAATAAAATACAAAAAACATTATGAAAGTGTTACCTCCATCTTCTTGATTGGTTCTTCTTTTCTGAGTAATATTTCTAACACTGGTATTAAAAAAGCCAGTGTCTTTCCACTTCCTGTGACCTAGTTTGAAAAATGAAGTAATTTGTTTGAATGTTTAATTCATAGTATGCTGCCGCTGGTAAAAGTGAGTCTGTATTCATTCTGATCTTTAGCTTTTAAGCCCAAGTATTGTGTGGTAGGGTGAGCAGTTACAAAACATGTCACCTTATCCTCAGTAGTAATTAGTATGTTTCAACCAGGTACAGCTAAGTATATTATAATAACAATATTATAATAAAATAATGCCTATTGTACTTACTGCTTCAGCTGCCACATCCTTATGGCTAATAAGAAGTGGAATTGATGCCGCCTATAAAATTAACATTATTCATTTATACAGTGTATGAAAAAATGTAATTACTGTATAACATAAACTACTACTCACTGTAGTCCTTACACTACATCTGGATGCACTTTAGACTTTTGAGTCTATTTTGTGTAGTAGGTCTTAGTGGGTTTTGTATTTTAAATATTTTACTTTGATAACAATTATTTTATTTCAATACTATAGACATAATATAATTAAGTTATTAGAACAATAATAAATATAGTAATATAGGCCTAGGCCTATGTTAGGGACTGGCATATATTTTTCAATTTATCTTTCTGCATTTGAATAGTGTTCAGTTTGAAAGAGTATGTAATCGTAAGCATTTTAAACTTTAAATCAACAAAATTGATTGAGTATTTCGAAAGTTATGAATAAAATAAGGTGTAAAAATTTGGCACCATCACTATCCTTTGTTTACATAGGAATCCCCACCCCGCGTTTGTGACCTTGTACACAAATAGTCACTGGGTGAAAATACTACTAAAACACATATAAATACATTTTATGAACATATTTTTAATTAGAAAGTTGATGGTGACAAATATATATTTGCATAATACCACATTTTGTTTGGAAATTGTGTCAAAATCACAAAAATAAGATAGAAAGTACTTATTTTATGTTTACCCTCTCCCCGGACTGCGCGAATGTCCCGGAGGAATACCCCCACCTCAGCCAGGCTGTGTGATGACGTCATCAGGCACTTCGCGGCCTAGAATTGCTTACTCACCTAGCATCAGGTGATTAAAAACCTTTTGTGATCCAATATAGGTGATATTTATGTAAAACCAAAGGCGTACACTGTTAAAATATAAATATATCTAAAATATATAAGCAAAATCCCAAAATATTAGGCATGTTTTCGATTTTTTCTGATTTTACTAACATTTCGAGCCCAAAATAAAATGTCATCGCGAAGACATGTGGGCAAAGAAATTTCAAATTTTTCATCGGAATTTTCCGGAAAAGATCGTTCAGTCATTCGTTTTTTCTGAATAGCCAATCAGAGTTCGTAAATTCATGCGCAAGTTGACCCCTTTTTAACAGGTTAAGGGTCACACTTGTCTATTCCCTAAAGATGTCTGCTGCCCTCTAGCGGTTTTGCTAGTAGCTACCTATGTATTAATTTTTAATAATTTTATAAATAAAACTCCAAAACTAAAAATTAAATATAAATTATAATATAAATAAAGACACTAAATACATATTAGGTAAGTTGGTTTATAAGTTTATATTGGTCTAATCACCGTATGATCATCTCCTTCAATGTCTAGGCCTAGCCTGTGTCATTTTGAGCAATGCTGTTGTCATCCCCAGCACGGGAATCTAACAGCTGCGGTAACCCCCACGACATGATGGTACTTGCCTAACGTGACTAGTCTTAGCCTAGCTTCTAATCGATATTTTTTACTGTTAAATTATCTGTACATAATGATAAATGGTATAACATATTACCTGGACTGGTGTCATTTTCTTGAAGCCTAGTTGTTTTATTGTTTTCAATACGTCAACACTTATTGATGGTTTCAAAGATTTCCATTTTTCTTTGCCCTCCATGTTTCGATCGCGAAGTATGTTTTGAACAACTCCACGTGTTTGGTTGTTAGTGTTAGATGTTAGATACTGAAATGGACTTAATTGATTGGTTGATCTTTAACGAGATTCACACCCCTCTATAGTTTTTTAATAACAAGAATGATCCGATCCGATGGGTGAAATTTGTAATTTGTAATACAATAGTCAATACATACCACCCCACAAGGACAAAACGAAGCTGAACCTGATCCATTATGTAAGTAGTATAGCTTAGGCAAAATTATAAGATACATTACAGATAATATAAATCTGTGAATCCTACAGTATGAGCGTTGGATCTCCTGAGCGTTTTTTAGGCCCATGCACTCTGCTGGTCAGGCAGGAGGCTCTGGTTGGTAGGCCTACTGCTGGAGTGTGACACAGACTGAGACAGTAGGCTTGAATCAGTAGGGTCCTTGTTGGAGTTAGGTAACTAGTAGTAGAGGTAGTGGGGCTGGGTCACAACCTGTTGTATCCACTGAGAACTTACTGAGTAGATATCACTTGTTTTTCTTGAATTTACTCTTTTGACCAGACAAAAGTATATGTATCAAGCATTTACTTATTTATTAAAGATTAAAATTCATTTTGTAGAATTTCTTATTTAATTACCAATAATGGGTTCTGCTGTAAGTAAACATAAAAGAAAAAGAATAAACAGTGATGTGAGCAGTAAAAATGAACGGGAAGTAGGAAAAGAAGAAGTAGAAAAGGAGGAAGTAAAAAAAGAGGAAGTAGAAAAGGAGGAGAATAATGAGGATAAACCTAAAGAACAGAATGCATTGGAAGAAAAAGAAACGGATACAACCGAGACAGACACGAAAGGAGTGGCAAGCCAAGCCAGTATGGAACCGAAAGATATAATGATAAGTTACAGTCATCAAGACAAGGACAAAATGAGGCTGTTAAAAGGTACTGTTCTGGTATTCCAAGGAATGTACCATTCAATGTAGCATTTAAATGAATAACTACCAGTTTAAATATTCCCACATCCATTTTCTATTAATACATGGTTACTGAAAAAAATATATAAATCACAGCATTTATACAGTTCAAAATCTAAATTGTATATTCACTTTTATCATGCAGCTATTAGCTCCATGCTTTTATTTTATCATGCAGCTATAGCTCCATACTTTTATTTTATCATGCAGCTATTAGCTCCTTGCTTTTATTTTATCATGCAGCTATTATAGCTCCATACTTTTATTTTATCATGCAGCTATAGTTCCATGCTTTTATCACCTTTTTTGTTTTGTTTTTTTAGATGCTCTTGAGGCCGAAGGTATCACTGTGTGGGTTGACGAAGTAGGCTTGCAAGCTGGTGTGGAATTCCTAAACAAAATTGGTCAGGCAATTGTCGATGCTAAGGTATGTCCACACAGTTGCATACACCTCAATGTTTATTTTACGGAAAACCTTTCTTATTTTGTAACTCATGCATTAATATTATTTTTAGTTTGCTGTTGTGAGAATTTCTTTTATTTGAAAAATCAAATAACCCTCTAAATCTCTCTTTCATACAACCTTCTCCATTCCCTCCCCCAAATTTAACCCTGTCAGTGCAGGAGATAAATATTAGATTTTACTAATGAAGCATGGAGCTATAAAATATATTAATTAATTGTATAGCTCCATAATAATAATAAATAAAAGAAAGAAAGAAAACCTGTGGATACAATTTTTCCATTCATTAGTTATGAGTCATTTGTTGTGCAATAGTAATCCCTTTTGTCACTGTGATTTTTGTATCCTGTTGCTGTAAATTTCCACCTCCTGGTCATGTGATATTGTACCAACATTTAGTTCTTATAGTAATAAATATATTCTAATGCTAAATATAATGCAGTATCTGTTTTCATATGGCATAAAAAATAGTGTTTACCAAGAAATAATAAGTATCGTAATAAAACTACAGATTTAAATAAAAATAACTCACCTTTTCCTTTCCTTCCAATAATAACTTCCTCAATATGAATTCTGGTAGATTCAAATTTCTTAGAAAATAAACATCAACAAATATTTTTACAAAAATGAAGGTTGAAAAACTAAAAAATATCCATCCAAAGTGGACACCCTCACATTCTATTTTACTAAAAATTGACTTTATAAAAAATACCGTAAGTGAAATTGACGATGGTTCTCTCCATTCCATATATCAGCTACTACTCATTCATTTTTTGTCTCTAGAGGGGATTCCTGAAGAGCTGTCACAATAGACTTCTTTCTGAAATAGATATAAGATCTCTATAAATTAATTCTTTTATTTAGTAGAAGAATTTTTTATTCAAAGTATGCTTATTATTATGCCTAACCCATCCTCTCTCTGAAACTCTGTCTACACTATCAAACTAGTTCGACATAAAAAGTGTGCCCAAATATGGTAGTGATATACACAATGTCCATATATATGTAAACTCTTTACTATATTTTATGTTTATTTTTATATACCTTTTTATATTATCAACTCAAACCTATGATACTGTAGGACAATTTAATACAGTATTTGTATTACCATGTTGATAATGATTTTTCTTTTATATTTTTGCAAATGGTTTAAAAACCTGTATCCGTCATATAATGTATTGTTTTGATGTGTTATGTTAAATTGGATGCACCACTTCTGTGTGTGCCACCGATGCAAAGGTGTCATTTCCTAATAAATCATTATTATTATTATTATTATATGGGCAAATCACTTTTTTTTTGTCAAACTAGTTTGATTTGATAGTGTAGACAGAGCTTAAAACTCAGGTACAGGCATGAATTTTAAATATAATATTTGGTTAATTGTATATAAATCAAATATTTGTAACAGAAATCACGACGAAAAAACATGAATTTCCCTTAATATGGTCAAATACAAAATTTGGCACAATTCTTCCATAAAAACCAGGAAGACTTTTTTACAGTAGTTAGGTAGTTAACCTAATGTAATAACATGTCTTGTGACTCCCTAGAAGGTGAAAAAAGATGGTGGATATACGGTGGATAATTTTTGCTATAGCACGAAAATAGAAATTTGAAGTTGAATAAAAATTCCAGAAATGTAATATTCAAGTTATATTACCTATACTTAGTCATCTGATAAAATTTTTTACCACACTGTTTATTTTTCGTAGCTTTTTAAAATGCCTCTCTATTTACAAAATTTGTTTACAAAAGAATAGAGATTTTACTGTGTAATTTGAACTATCCCCCCACTGATAAGAAAGTGCTTATTTTCAACAAGCTCGTGTAACACAAATAAAATCCCAAAAATTATGAAACATAGGGGAAACTATAGATCGATAATTATTGGAATGTATGATCAATAGAAATTTTTTGCCCGCACCTGGCCTTTAAGACAACCTAACAATCTATACTTCTTTCAACAGTTGTTTCTGTCGTTGTTAAGCTGCAAGTCAGTTTCATCAAAGTATTGTCGTGATGAGCTCGCTTTGGCGTATGTATCAAGCAAACCAATCTTCCCCTGCACGATAGAATCTCGCGATAAAGTCACAAAAGGAATGGACTTTGGAATGTAATAATACATTTTTTGTTTATGTTTATATTTATATTATTTGCATTTCAATATTCCTGCATTTAGACATAATTACTCTTTTTTTGCCTCTAGAGTGGCCACTGATCTCAGACCACAATTCTAGGGGCCGAGCACCCTTCCTCACTAAAACCCTCACCATAAAATTTTTACACATAAAATATATTGATCATTTATTTATATAAAGCTAAAGATTAGTTATTAAATGTACCATTGTTCATTTTAAAGGAAACTTCAGCTGGCGCCGTTGAAATGGTTTAACTTCACAAATGATAAGCCATTTGACTCTGTGTCTAAAGAACTTGCGAACGAAGTCAAAGATAAATTGCAGGAATTGTCATCCTCAAGTCGAAAGCAGCAAAAAAATGGTATGTATTGTTTATAATCAGTAATGTTTTTTTAAAAACTAATTTTTCATTATCCATTCATAGACACTTCACCGGATGTTCTTGATTGTACCGACCACATATTTTTGTTGCATCCAATTCTTTTCTGAATATTCTTGTGATATGACTTTAAAAAAATAATAATGTTAGTCCATTAACTACTATGCTTACTTCTTTACTAGATGAAGGCAAAAGTAAAAGACCTACCTTTAAGAGACTCCGTTCAAAGCTCAATGTTCATCATAGGCAGCTCTCAGTGGAAGGAAAGCACAAAGATTTCTGGCAAAAGTTTTATCCAGATGTAGACTTTGTTCCTTGGACAACGTAAGTCAAAACTGATTTTACATAATCTTTATTTTGTAGGCCTACAGTTTAGAAAAGATAAGAATATATTAAAATAATAGTAAATACAGTACAGTCAACTCTCCCAATACCGGACAGTTTTCCGGAAAATTTGGTGCTGGTAAAAATGAATTTGGGACCTTTTGAACCTTGAAAAAGTCTGGTATTGGGAGAGCTTCTGCTTTTCAGTCTGGTATTGGCAGAGTGGACTGTACTGTTAATGCAACAAGTCTCTTTGTTTTCAATCTAAAACTTGATATTGTATTCAAATTTTTCTAGGTTTGTTGAAGACCTAAAAACTGAATATGATGCAGAAATTGAGAATTGGTACAAAGAGGGCGATCTTGATTGGTTGATTCAAGTATTACATCGAGAAATGGATGAAGACGAGGATGAAGTCATTCAAAAAGAACACTATGAAGGTTTGTACCAGTTGAGGTTGATAAACGCTAGGGCAGAAACTACATTTGTCTGTAATTTGGTGGTGAACTACTGTGGCGCCCTCTATACTAAACCTACCTTTGATGTGAACCTGCTTTTCTTCATTATGTAAATACAACTGTATATCATATTTTTATGCACAATTTTTATCTAATGTATTTAAACTTTCAGAGTTTTGTACTGTAAGTGGAGAAAGGCAAGAATTTTGGCAAAGGGTACAAGAGCAGGCGCTGGAGAGCTACACTATGAGGGAAGTGTTTAGTATGAATTCCAGCGTACGGATTGATGCCATACAGAACTTGGGTAAAGTTTTTTCTACACTACCAAACTTTATCCATGCTATGCTGCCTCAGAATTTTTTTGAAAAACCTGTATAATAAATTAATTTGCATATCAGCTGTTCACCTTATCTTTTCCACTCCACTGATAGGTTCCAATTGAAAAAATGAAATATCAGAAGATTTTATGAAAAATGATACCAAACAATAAAGGGCACTATAATTTTTTACAAAATGCATCTAAAACATAGAGGGAGCTATTAAAAAAATAAAAAATAATACTAGACACTTTTCATATGTGGCATGCATCAACAGCATTCAGTTAACCAAAAGGGGCATAGTTAGTAAAAGAAATTGCAACCTTTAGTGGGAGATCCCTTGAAATATCAAGAAATTCATGCAGTTAAGATGCTCTGTCTGTCATACAAAATAAGATACTGTAATATAGCATTATAATTTAATTCAATGAAATGTATTTATTCTGAATCATTTTCAGCCAAGTTTAACAGTTCATCAGTGATTGAATCATTGCTGGATCTTTGCGTTGACGTTGACGAGAATGTTCGAGCAGTTGCTGCAATCTCATTGGCCAGAACAGGAGTCCGAGATGATGAGCACATCATGAATACAATCATGAGGTTATTAAAAGATAAAGATAGACTGGTCAGGGAAAGTGGTTGCCTGGCGTTGGGACACATGAAGGCTAAAAAAGCTATCCCCAAGCTTGTCCACTTATGGTAAGTCAATATAACATGCTTCGAGCCTAATTCAATATTGTCACAATCTACTGTACTGGTTTCATAAATATTTGTTAAAGGAAAATCATTTTTTTTTTCTACCAAAACTGTTAATAAATACATACACTATTCTTCGCCAGTAGTGTAGTTTACTGTATTGCTGCTGTTGGGTAGAAAACTCGAAACCTATAATTAGCTATAACCGGTTGGAAATATTTTCTTTCAGGCGTAATGATGCCATATCCAATGTGCGTGAAGCAGCTGCCATTGCTCTGGAACAAATAGGAGGTGAAGAGGCCCAGAAGGCAATGCACATTACCAAAGTATTGAGTGAAGAGATCAAGGCTTTGTCAAATAAACATTGATCCATGAAGGGTTAGTTAAACATTTTCTTTAAAAAAACATAATACTATTGCAGAGTATCATTCATGAGTGCAATAAGAAAATGTATGCGGTTTTCTATACAATTTTGTTGGAAAATAAGTATTATTTTCTAACTGGGAGATACAGAAAAATTGTACAAAATTTAATGTAAATGTAGATATTTTTTAATACACTTTTGGATACAAGAAACATTTTGCATAAAAGGAAAATTCACAAAAGCATATTTTGAGATGTTAGAATAACTACAGACTGCTAAATAGAAAAATGTGTACATTTTATTCAGTATAGTTTTTTAGATGATACAGTATGTATTACAATGTATATAGTTTTAAATAAGATTAGCATAATAGTGGTGACTGTAGTCTAAACATTGCCTTCAAGTTACATGGTTCCAAGTTCGATTATTTATAATGTTATATTCTATTGAATATCTGAACACATTATTATTTGCGAGTGTAATTTCTTATTTATCTAATCAGCAACTTAACATTAGTGATAATTGGTTTATAATTTCTCTGTGGTTTGTGTTTGTGTGGTATTATTTGTGTGTGCCTGCTTAAAGATATTTATCCATTTCTTCGAAATAGCAGAATAGATATTTAACAGAAAAAAATATATTTAGTATAACAAAACATTTTTTATAAGAATTTATAATAACAATAATTATTTATAGAAAGGGAAAGACAGTAATACATGATTACAATGTAGTGGTTTAAACATTGTATAATCCTGCATGTTTGTGTTAATAAATACAAAATATTTTTAGACACAAAAGTCAGAGTTACTATGTAGTTCAAGTCCAAATGATAAGATTTTAAAATATTTTAGATACATGAATATTAAAACATTGTACTGTATAACATTTTTTTATAACACATTTTTTGTGATTTTCATACATCTTAAAACTTATACATTTATAAATACATTTTAAAATAAATAGCATTTACAATTAACTAAATATATAGAATCATTTAAATATATAAACATTTAAAAGCTCTATAAAACATTGGATTACATTCTCTTAAAATGTTTTCAAATCTTAATTCTACAATATTGAAAGATTCACACTAGTTAATATTGTGGAATCATTTGGGTTTGTTAAATTTTAATTCTTGACAAAGAACGTTCAGTAAAACAAATCTTATTTCTAAAAATATATCTTTACAATAAAAATTCTTAACATTAAATTAATTAATTGAGGTAAAAAGGAGTCATAATCAAGAATGTATCACATGATCAGTGACTAATTTAATTTACCAAAATTCTAGGTATGACCTAGGATTTGCAATGCCATTGCCAATTTTTCATACCAACACTAATGCATCGCTTAAGTGTAGTGTAAATTAATCCCCGAAAAGATCACAAGTGGGTAAGCTTGCTTACATTGTTCTTCACCGGTTCATCCGACTGTCGTGTCACGTCCGAACTGTTAAACTTTCCAGCCGACGACTTTCGTTGGTCGCGTCCAGCATTCTGCAAGCCTCGATTCATGCAACGTTTGACCTCTTTACGCACATGTTTGTTACATGTGAAAGCCATGAAGATGAACACACCTTGAAGGGAATTTAATACAATGAACGTGTACCGAAAGATTTTCAACTGTGTGAATGCTGATACAAAACCAAAGATCCATGTAAAACCCATCAATGTCGACATCTGTAAATTGAATATATAAGTATAGATTAATTGATTGCATCATTAAAAAGAATAATTTAACATAATACTGTAAAAGAAAAAAATAATTAAATAGGATTTAATTATAAATAAACTTGTATTTTGATTTATAATATATTGGACTTTTGAAATTACAAAACTACAGTGAAACCGCTCATTTGGACACCCTTATTAAGAAGACACTTTTCTGTGAAATAAACAAGGGGAAATATATGTTTTACCAGTACGATAAACCTCTATTGAAGGGACACCTCTATTGAAGGGACACCCCTATTAAGATGCCAATTGGTTGCGTCAGGAAGGTCTCTTCTTAATGGGATGGTTTTACTGTAGTAATAATAAAAGCTTGGTGTGATTTCGAAATGTATTTATAAAACAACATCTTTAATTATTCTACATTCAATTAAATTTTTTAAATTTAGAGAGAATGAATTATAACAGAAATGCTTTACCTTTACATAGACAAGTAGATCAGTTCTGAAACGTTTCAATCGTGTATTTTTAGCATCTCCGACCTTGTTAACTACCTTCGTGAGTCTTAAGCCAATCACAGCGCAGATAAATAACAGTATATTAAAAAGTAATATGATCATAAGAGGAAGACCAAAAGCAAGCAAAGTCGATTTTTCATCGTAAATCCAACAAGCAAATTCATTTCCGTATCTAAAACGTAGATTGTTGAATTGTTCAAAATGTATTACGAGACACAGAATGATTATAGGTATCGGCGCACCCCAGCCATAAAACATGTACGCCTGTAATATTTTCCTCTTACTGTGCCGCTTACGAAGTTTAACCTTTGACCCAAAAGTAAAAAAGAAGTCTAGGGCCATAGCATTCATCCAAAAGAAAGCAGCTAACCAGACATAGTGCATAACGGCAGCAATGGTGGTGCAAAGTATTGGGTAGGCGACCCCTTGACCTTGAAGTAATACACCCAGCTGTCCGATAAACAGTGCACCAATCAGGTTCATTAAGATTTTACCAAGAAGCGTACGTAAGGATCGAAACACACAGCGCACAATAAACGTTATAGTTAGTGCTACTAGTGATAATAAGATCCCAATACAACTAATGATAACTTGCATGTGATCAGAATCGGGCGGAAAGAATGAAGTCGGCGTGTAATTCAAAGTGTCGCGCTTTAAAGACCTGCAAACTTCAGGGCGCCCTCTAGGATGCAACATCGATTGATTGGTCAATGTTGGCTCTACACCTTCATTTGTTGTCACAGAAACTGTCGTGTTTAGTGAAATTGTAGAATTAAGCACCAATGGAGGGCAGTGTTCAAGAGTTTCCACATTACTGCACACATATAGCGACGTTTCCTGGCAAGAATCTCCAGAATCACTAAAACGATGCACTTTCTGAAACTCAACCTGTGACGGCACATATAAGATATTACTGGCGGATATATAAACAAAGTTGGAATGACCAGATTCAATGAAGTAAGTTTCTGAATAATTATGTTTCGAAATTACGCAGTTCATTTCTAAATCAACCTCGTCAACGTATTCTGAAAAACTCGCTCTGATTACCGTCAAACTAAAATAAACTTGCGTTTTAGAGTTATTACTTACGTGCTCAACGACCGTTTCAAAACTTGAGTGTACGACGTGTAGCTGTGTACACATCTCACTTACAAATCCAGAGAACTTTTTCACTTCCCAAGGGTGGGCGAATCCATGTGGTTTGCCATCGATTTCGTCCACAATTCCAACATTAATCTCAGTTTTAAAATGTAATTCCATTAATTTTCGAAGCCACTGTTCTTCATTATCATTTGTAACATTGTGTTTGACTATGAATTCCAATGTAACATTCACTCTGACAGATGGACTGCATATATCGGCAAGATTCGGCATTAAATCCATTTCGTTGCAGTCACCGCCGTCCGTGGTCACTCCTTTGGAGATTCCACTTACCTTCCCAATGGCTTTATCTGGTTGGTTTTCGGGATTTTCAGCCTGATCCGGATTATATTGTCTTTCAGGTAGTGAAGGAATCATGATGGCTATGGATGTGAATTTGCTCCTGGGAACTATAAAATAATAAATGAAGATAACAATAATAATGATAGTCTTATATACAATATTATACAATTATATACAATGTCTGCACATGGTAAATAATGAAAATAATGGTAAATAATGAACTTTTAGCGTCTTTTAAGTCTGCAATAATTTTATCCAAAAGATTTAGTTTTCATAAGTTTGATAACATGCAGTACATCCCATAACACAATGCAATGTGTATTAAATAATAAAATTTATCTTACTACACAATTGTCTTCTGATGTCATATTCATAGTTGTATGGACACACACATTTAAATGAACCTTCTGTATTGAGGCATATGCCAGGGTAACAGAGCATCACATTCACACTACACTCATTCAGATCTATAAAATAAACACACATGTACTAAATATAAGAAAAATATTAAATAAAATTTAATAAATTTGTTTCCTTCCAAAGATAATATATTTTGAATAGTGACTTCGCCAAGGCTGTTGTTAGCAATGACATCGCTGATATTCCTTGAGAAAGTGCATTGACAACGCCAAAACTTTGAGTGATTTTTTCAACGTTTGTTCATTTTCCTTCACATACCAAGAACATTTGCATTCAAAATAATATTGAAATTTGTAACTGATTTTAAACTAAACATATTCTCTATTTTTTATTTGGGAAATTATATATACTGAACCAATTTAGTTTCTGTGAGTTTTTATTTTTCTTTTGTTCTCAAATTTCATTCTTCTCTTGGTGTCATACTTAAAGTTAAAGTTATTGTAATAAAATAAATGAATGAAAACAGCACACTAATCAAAGGCACAGGCTGTATTTAGTATACTGACCGTCACACATGACTTGGTCTCGATTGTAATAAAATCCAATCGGACAGCGACATTCAAAACTGCCCTCTAGGTTGACACAATATCCAGGATGGCACTGATCACCAATAGAAGCACATTCATTCAAATCTCGACAATGCTGTTCACCTTGGAAGTGTGCGAAACCATCCGGGCAGAAGCAGTAGTAGCTGCCGAGAGTATTGAAGCAAGCGCCAGGCTCACAAAGACCTTGTTGTAACATACACTCATCAGCATCTAAAGGAAAAAGTCTACAATTAGTATCTAATCAAAGAAATAAGCAAGCATCTAAAGCTCTGTTTACACTATCAAACTTTACGTGTCATATATGGTATTGCTACTATGCTTAAATATGGTAGTGATATGACATCATCATGTCTATATATGGGCACATCACATTTTTTTGTCACATAAAGATTGATGTTGTAGACAGAGCTTAAAGACCCTTTCCCTGCAATTTTGGACGTTTTTTGGAAAATAATACATATATATCACTTTAAAAACATTAAACCATGTCATTCCTTGTCTTAAATGTACGTTTTATGGTAAATTATGATAACAAGTGAGAAACAATGCACTACCTAAGTAGCTCGCGGCGATCGACCTCTCGTGGACGGTCTTAGGCCTAGCCTAGCTAGGCTTAGTTTTGTAGGCCTAGCTGGTAAACATCGATAACGTACGAACATCGTACGCTAGCTATATACCTAGCCTGACGTTGTATAGTTGCTGCATTAATTGTCTTTCTATTTTTGCCAGACTCCGTTGATACAAATTGGGGAAAACCCGGTATTTTCGCTGAAAAGTTAGGAGTCTTCCATTTGTTTTGGCTTCACGATCGATCGAAAAGTGGGCGAATTACAGGTGAAAAACAAAAATATCAATCCGCGCGCAATGCATTTTGGGATTTATAGCGGGCCGCTATAATTATTAGAATCGATTTATTTTTCACATTTTTAACCGTTTAAAGACGAAAAAAGTTATCGCAATAGGACCATATAGTATTATTTTTACATTAAATATAGTTTGTGATCTTAAATTAGATCTAAAAAACGTAGGGAATGGGGCTTTAAAGCTCTGTCTAAACTATCAAACTAGTGTAAATGTGCCCAAATATGGAAGTGATATGCACAAATATGGTAGTGCTGTGATATATGATATGTCCATATATGGGCAGATACAGACTCAAGATGACCATAGAGTTTGTTAAAGCTCTGTTTACACTATCAAACTAGTTTGACAAAGAAAGTGTAATGTGCCCAAATATGGTAGTGATATCATGACATCATGTCCATATATGGGCACATCACATTCTTTCACATATAAATATATTTTTAAGCAGTAGTAAACTAAAGCTCGTCAGTGTAACAAAGTCAAGATTAGACTAGGCCCCTAACCACACCTGGTTAAGGGTGTACAGGACTAGACTAGGCCCCTAACACCACCTGGTTACGGGCAGGACTAGACTAGGCCCCTAAACCCACCTGGATACGGGTGTACAGGACTAGACTAGGCCTCTAACACCACCTGGTTACGGGCAGGACTAGACTAGGCCCCTAACCCCACCTGGATACGGGTGTACAGGACTAGACTAGGCCCGTAACACCATCTGGTTACGGGTGTACAGGACTAGACTAGGCCCCTAACCCCACCTGGTTACGGGTGTACAGGACTAGACCAGGCTCCTAACACCACCTGGTTACGGGTGTACATACCTTGACATGTTAGCCCTTTGCGGGATTGCTTGTAGCCTGCAGGACAGGAACAAACCTCTGTATTCAAATTCACTATCTGACAATGTCCAGGGGAACAACTGTCCCTTCTACACAAATCTAAAAAGTTCAATAATAATAGTTCATTCTTTGCTAACAATTCTCCTTAAAGGTAGATGAGGGCTGGCATATAGTATATCAATCGTTTTGCTTAAGTCAGATAGTTAAAAGGAATATTATTTAAGAACTTTAAGCAAAATCATTGACTTAAAACAAAGCTAAAGATATAAGTTAAAATAAATGAATAGCATACCTGATGGGTCGTAATCTATTGATATCAGTGGTACATTACATATGGACTTATATGATTCTACAAACAAAATAGAAGGCATTAATTAGACATTTATATAATTAAGCATTCGCTCACACCCACACCACAAAATACAACAATATGGAAGTTTGTCTCATACACATACACCGGATAGAATAAAATATGTTCTTTTTTCATTTTTTTTCCAATTTTATGACTATTTTCGTAAAAAAATAAGTTAATAATTAGTCCAGTCAAAAATCACCCTCACCATGGTATAAGAACGTACCCTAATAAAATTTCATCCGTAGGTTCTATGTATATAAGTAATAACATTTCTTGATGTTGCGTCTTGCAAAACTTGGGATTTTACGAGAAAATTTGACTTTTATACCCAATTTATAACTACCTCATGTCGTATTATTGTGTACAGCGAATGCGACGAAGCGTGACTGAAATTACGAGACGCCGTTTGCGCCCATTGAAAAATGCATTAACAAAGCTAAAAACCTACAAAATTAATAGTTTATACAATAATTTAAATATAGTTTACAATAAATTGTATAATAAAATACATAACATATAAAGAAAACTCAAGTATAATCTCAAATATTTACAGATATGTGTTTAAAAATGTACAAATCAAAATGGCCTTTCATAAAATAAAGTGCGCCCTCACTCGTCATACTTTTATCGGACTTGTATGGATGGTTATACAAGGCATTAATAATACGAAACCCGATGCGGTTTGTTAGTTATTGCCTCTGCAAGAGGCAGAATATTATATTTTCACAAATATATTTCTAGTTTTTATCATGGAAAAAAAGAATTGTATATATTTAAACACATTACAACCTCCAGTCTACCATCATGATGGATTAAGTGAAGCGCCGTATTGTATATGCTATAGCGTAATGATCTTCTAGTTATCTGGTTATATTCTGGACATTCTTTTTTTCACAGCATTACTTGCGTGGATATCACAATGCATTTGTTTATTCGCGATTATAGTCAATATTAATTTGAGTAAGAATCATTTTTAAATGACAGTCCATTTCGCGTATACGATATAATAAAGATTTAAATTAATAAAGTACTCTGAAATATTTTCTCATTGGTTATCCGCAACAAAGAATCCTTGTGATTGTTAGTTTTGTTTAATTTTCTTTGAATTGTTTATTGGCATCCATATCGTATGATGTGTGAGACAATTTCGTGTTTTAGAAAATGTAATCCTGCCACCGAAGATTCTATCTGTTCGAAGACTTCTGACGGATAACTGTGTTATTCTTTTACATTTAATTAATTAATTAATTAATGTGTTCATCTTCACTTTTGGGAAAAATAGCCTACATCTTTTAGGTTTAAAACGTCATTTATAAGCATTTGAATAAGCCAACAAATTAAACTACTGTGTTCTCCCAAGCTTTTTAAATTTTATTTAAATGCATTAAAATGCGGATAACAATATTTGAAATAAATGCATATAAAACTTTTGTTCTGGACTTTACTTTTTTTGTCCCAAGTGAGAACTTTCAGGCCGTGGAGGTGAACCGATCGTTTATGACATGCTTTTGTGTATAAAATGTCCAATAATAATTGTAGGACTACTCTCAACCAAAACACTTTATATTAGAATGTATTTAATATACGTCACGTCTTAAAAAATTTGGAGAATTGGGTAATACAGTATGTCGTTTCTCGCGAATCACACTCCAACATTCTCACTTTCTTTTATTTAGTGAAATGTGAACGGTGGAAAAACGGGAAAATACTTTAAATTTAGAATGCTTTGAATTCTGGAAGACGACTTCGAACTTAAAGAATCGTCATGAATGACGTTTATTGGCTCAAACTTCACACATCGGTACGATGTGAAGGCCAGACGGATTCAGAGAGGATCAAACCGGCTCCTCCTCCCCATTGGCAGTGGGGGCATGGGCGGGTGAAAGGGAAAAATGATAAATGTTGATTCAGACGAATGCCAACCAGCCCCTTTGATACGCTCTTAATAATTGTTGGAAAGTGAAAGTAGGGCTACTTGAGGTAGGGCCTAGTATCTTTCGTATAGGCCTACACGAAATGGATTATCCTTAAATGATTGGTTCTTACCCTAATTAAGATCATAATCGCGAATGATAGTTCAAAATATGCAATGCATTGTGATATCCACGCAAGTAATGCTGTGGAAAAAAAAGAATGTCTAAAAATAAAACCAGCAAAACTAGTAGATCATTACGCTTCAGCAGATATACAAATATACACTTAACCCATCCATCGGGTGTCACGAAAGCTCAGACCACGAAAGCTCAGACCCCCTAAGACCTAAGATCACGAAAGCTAAGACCCAACACCTAAGATTACAAATATTTATCTTTCGCACCTGCCTTGTATTTTAACTCCCAACATTTATTCTGAATACCACACCTTAGAATTGGCACTTGTATGAAAAAGAATCACATAAAAAGTAACAAATACATTTTTAAATTGATGATTTTACAGACGTTTTTCTCGCACACAAAATGACTAGCCTACAGTACAGTAGGCCTACCCCATGGATGGGCAGGTATATAAAATATACCAAATTGGCTAGTTGAGAATTCTCAACTATTACCGCAGTACGCCTGTACGACGAAGCCTACCGGTATAATGGGATAGGCTGATTTCCTTGTTAACTTAAGGGGTCATTTAATTACTGAATTATGATTGGTAGTAAAGGAAATTTACTGGAATCCTATTGGATGGTAAGGTGGTAGTAGGACCATGTCCATCCCATTGCAGTAATAAAGTTGAGCCACCTGCGACCATTACAATGCCCTACCATGCTAATGTAGGAGTGGGGAAATGTTATGCTTACTACTGTTTCTTTTAATAATTTAGTACAATTAATAAGAATAAAGAATACACTTAACAATAGGGCCTATACAACAAATTAATAACATTAATGTACGATGTAGTTAACACTGTTCTCAACTATAGTCATTTTGGTATACTTGAGAACAGTGATAAAGAATATGATAAACTTAACAATATACAACAAATAACATTAATGTATGATTCCGTTTAACACTGTTCTCAACTATAGTCATTTTGGTATACTTGAGCACAGTGATAAAGAATAGGATAAACTTAACAATATACAACAAATAACATTAATGTACCATCCCGTTTAACACTGTTCTCAACTATAGTCATTTTGGTATACTTGAGCACAGTGATAAAGAATAGGATAAACTTAACAATATACAACAAATAACATCAATGTACGATCCTGTTTAACACTGTTCTCAACTATAGTCATTTTGGTATACTTGAGCACAGTGATAAAGAGTAGGATAAACTTAACAATATACAACAAATAACATTAATGTATGATCCCGTTTAACACTGTTCTCGACTATAGTCATTTTGGTATACTTGAGCACAGTGATAAAGAATACTGTAGGATAAACTTAACAATATACAACAAATAACATTAATGTATGATCCAGTTTAACACTGTTCTCAACTATAGTTGTGGTATACTTGAGCACAGTGATAAAGAATAGGATAAACTTAACAATATACAACAAATAACATTAATGTATGATCCCGTTTAACACTGTTCTCGACTAGTAATTTTGGTATACTTGAGCACAGTGATAAAGAATAGGATAAACTTAACAATATACAACAAATAACATTAATGTATGATCGCGTTTAACACTGTTCTCAACTTTAGTCATTTTGGTATACTTGAGCACAGTGATAAAGAATAGGATAAACTTAACAATATACAACAAATAACATTAATGTATGATCCCGTTTAACACTGTTCTCAACTATAGTCATTTCGGTATACTTGAGCACAGTGATAAAGAATAGGATAAACTTAACAATATACAACAAATAACATCAATGTACGATCCCGTTTAACACTGTTCTCAACTATAGTCATTTTGGTATACTTGAGCACAGTGATAAAGAATAGGATAAACTTAACAATATACAACAAATATCATTAATGTATGATCCCGTTTAACACTGTTCTCGACTATAGTCATTTTGGTATATACTTGAGCACAGTGATAAAGAATAGGATAAACTTAAAAATATACAACAAAAAACATTAATGTACGATCCAGTTTAACACTGTTCTCAACTATAGTCATTTTGGTATACTTGAAAACAGTGATAAAGAATAGGATAAACTTAACAATATACAACAAAAAACATTAATGTACGATCCTGTTTAACACTGTTCTCAACTATAGTCATTTTGGTATACTTGAGCACAGTGAAAAAGAATAGGATAAACTTAATAATATACAACAAATAACATTAATGTACGATCCAGTTTACCACTGTTCTCAACTATAGTCATTTTGGTATACTTGAGCACAGTGATAAAGAATAGGATAAACTTAATAATATACAACAAAAAACATTAATGTACGATCCCGTTTACCACTGTTCTCAACTATAGTCATTTTGGTATACTTGAGCACAGTGATAAAGAATAGGATAAACTTAATAATATACAACAAATAACATTAATGTATATGATCCCGTTTAACACTGTTCTCAACTTTAGTCATTTTGGTATACTTGAGCACAGTGATAAAGAATAGGATAAACTTAACAATATACAACAAATAACATTAATGCACCATCCCGTTTAACACTGTTCTCAACTATAGTCATTTTGGTATACTTGAGCACAGTGATAAAGAATAGGATAAACTTAACAATATACAACAAATAACATCAATGTACGATCTCAACTATAGTCATTTTGGTATACTTGAGCACAGTGATAAAGAATAGGATAAACTTAACAATATACAACAAATAACATTAATGTATGATCCCGTTTAACACTGTTCTCAACTTTAGTCATTTTGGTATACTTGAGCACAGTGATAAAGAATAAGATAAATTTAACAATATACAACAAATAACATTAATGTATGATCCCGTTTAACACTGTTCTCAACTATAGTCATTTTGGTATATACTTGAGCACAGTGATAAAGAATAGGATAAACTTAAAAATATACAACAAAAAACATTAATGTACGATCCAGTTTAACACTGTTCTCAACTATAGTCATTTTGGTATACTTGAGAACAGTGATAAAGAATAGGATAAACTTAACAATATACAACAAAAAACATTAATGTACGATCCTGTTTAACACTGTTCTCAACTATAGTCATTTTGGTATACTTGAGCACAGTGAAAAAGAATAGGATAAACTTAATAATATACAACAAATAACATTAATGTACGATCCAGTTTACCACTGTTCTCAACTATAGTCATTTTGGTATACTTGAGCACAGTGATAAAGAATAGGATAAACTTAATAATATACAACAAAAAACATTAATGTACGATCCCGTTTACCACTGTTCTCAACTATAGTCATTTTGGTATACTTGAGCACAGTGATAAAGAATAGGATAAACTTAATAATATACAACAAATAACATTAATGTACGATCCCGTTTAACACTGTTCTCAACTATAGTCATTTTGGTATACTTGAGCACAGTGATAAAGAATAGGATAAACTTAACAATATACAACAAATAACATTAATGTACGATCCCGTTTACCACTGTTCTCAACTATAGTCGTTTGGTATACTTGAGCACAGTGATAAAGAATAGGATAAACTTAACAATATACAACAAAAAACATTAATGTACGATCCCGTTTAACACTGTTCTCAACTATAGTCATTTTGGTATACTTGAGCACAGTGATAAAGAATAGGATAAACTTAAAATTATACAACAAATAGGCCTAACATTAATGTACGATCCCGTTTAACACTGTTCTCAACTATAGTCATTTTGGTATACTTGAGCACAGTGATAAAGAATAGGATAAACTTAACAATATACAACAAATAACATTAATGTATGATCCCGTTTAACACTGTTCTCAACTATAGTCATTTTGGTATACTTGAGCACAGTGATAAAGAATAGGATAAACTTAAAAATATACAACAAAAAACATTAATGTACGATCCCATTTAACACTGTTCTCAACTATAGTCATTTTGGTATACTTGAGCACAGTGATAAAGAATAGGATAAACTTAACAATATACAACAAATAGCATTAATGTACGATCCAGTTTAACACTGTTCTCAACTATAGTCATTTTGGTATACTTGAGCACAGTGATAAAGAATAGGATAAACTTAATAATATACAACAAAAAACATTAATGTACGATCCCGTTTAACACTGTTCTCAACTATAGTCATTTTGGTATACTTGAGCACAATATACAACAAATAACATTAATGTACACGATCCTGTTTAACACTGTTCTCAACTATAGTCATTTTCATATACTTGAGCACAGTGATAAAGAATAGGATAAACTTAAAAATATACAACAAAAAACATTAATGTACGATCCCGTTTAACACTGTTCTCGACTATAGTAATTTTGGTATACTTGAGCACAGTGATAAAGAATAGGATAAACTTAACAATATACAACAAATAACATTAATGTATGATCCCGTTTAACACTGTTCTCAACTTTAGTCATTTTGGTATACTTGAGCACAGTGATAAAGAATAGGATAAACTTAACAATATACAACAAATAACATTAATGTATGATCCCGTTTAACACTGTTCTCAACTATAGTCATTTCGGTATACTTGAGCACAGTGATAAAGAATAGGATAAACTTAACAATATACAACAAATAACATCAATGTACGATCCCGTTTAACACTGTTCTCAACTATAGTCATTTTGGTATACTTGAGCACAGTGATAAAGAATAGGATAAACTTAACAATATACAACAAATATCATTAATGTATGATCCCGTTTAACACTGTTCTCGACTATAGTCATTTTGGTATATACTTGAGCACAGTGATAAAGAATAGGATAAACTTAAAAATATACAACAAAAAACATTAATGTACGATCCAGTTTAACACTGTTCTCAACTATAGTCATTTTGGTATACTTGAAAACAGTGATAAAGAATAGGATAAACTTAACAATATACAACAAAAAACATTAATGTACGATCCTGTTTAACACTGTTCTCAACTATAGTCATTTTGGTATACTTGAGCACAGTGAAAAAGAATAGGATAAACTTAATAATATACAACAAATAACATTAATGTACGATCCAGTTTACCACTGTTCTCAACTAAAGTCATTTTGGTATACTTGAGCACAGTGATAAAGAATAGGATAAACTTAATAATATACAACAAAAAACATTAATGTACGATCCCGTTTACCACTGTTCTCAACTATAGTCATTTTGGTATACTTGAGCACAGTGATAAAGAATAGGATAAACTTAATAATATACAACAAATAACATTAATGTATATGATCCCGTTTAACACTGTTCTCAACTTTAGTCATTTTGGTATACTTGAGCACAGTGATAAAGAATAGGATAAACTTAACAATATACAACAAATAACATTAATGCACCATCCCGTTTAACACTGTTCTCAACTATAGTCATTTTGGTATACTTGAGCACAGTGATAAAGAATAGGATAAACTTAACAATATACAACAAATAACATCAATGTACGATCCTGTTTAACACTGTTCTCAACTATAGTCATTTTGGTATACTTGAGCACAGTGATAAAGAATAGGATAAACTTAACAATATACAACAAATAACATTAATGTATGATCCCGTTTAACACTGTTCTCGACTATAGTCATTTTGGTATACTTGAGCACAGTGATAAAGAATAGGATAAACTTAACAATATACAACAAATAACATTAATGTACCATCCCGTTTAACACTGTTCTCAACTATAGTCATTTTGGTATACTTGAGCACAGTGATAAAGAATAGGATAAACTTAACAATATACAACAAATAACATTAATGTATGATCCCGTTTAACACTGTTCTCAACTTTAGTCATTTTGGTATACTTGAGCACAGTGATAAAGAATAAGATAAATTTAACAATATACAACAAATAACATTAATGTATGATCCCGTTTAACACTGTTCTCAACTATAGTCATTTTGGTATATACTTGAGCACAGTGATAAAGAATAGGATAAACTTAAAAATATACAACAAAAAACATTAATGTACGATCCAGTTTAACACTGTTCTCAACTATAGTCATTTTGGTATACTTGAGAACAGTGATAAAGAATAGGATAAACTTAACAATATAAAACAAAAAACATTAATGTACGATCCTGTTTAACACTGTTCTCAACTATAGTCATTTTGGTATACTTGAGCACAGTGAAAAAGAATAGGATAAACTTAATAATATACAACAAATAACATTAATGTACGATCCAGTTTACCACTGTTCTCAACTATAGTCATTTTGGTATACTTGAGCACAGTGATAAAGAATAGGATAAACTTAATAATATACAACAAAAAACATTAATGTACGATCCCGTTTACCACTGTTCTCAACTATAGTCATTTTGGTATACTTGAGCACAGTGATAAAGAATAGGATAAACTTAATAATATACAACAAATAACATTAATGTACGATCCCGTTTAACACTGTTCTCAACTATAGTCATTTTGGTATACTTGAGCACAATATACAACAAATAACATTAATGTACACGATCCTGTTTAACACTGTTCTCAACTATAGTCATTTTCATATACTTGAGCACAGTGATAAAGAATAGGATAAACTTAAAAATATACAACAAAAAACATTAATGTACGATCCCGTTTAACACTGTTCTCAACTATAGTCATTTTGGTATACTTGAGCACAGTGATAAAGAATAGGATAAACTTAACAATATACAACAAATAGCATTAATGTACGATCCAGTTTAACACTGTTCTCAACTATAGTCATTTTGGTATACTTGAGCACAGTGATAAAGAATAGGATAAACTTAATAATATACAACAAAAAACATTAATGTACGATCCCGTTTAACACTGTTCTCAACTATAGTCATTTTGGTATACTTGAGCACAATATACAACAAATAACATTAATGTACACGATCCTGTTTAACACTGTTCTCAACTATAGTCATTTTCATATACTTGAGCACAGTGATAATATGAAAAACATAATAACACTATAATATTTGTAGATGAATGACGCGGACACGTACATAATGTTCATAAGTAATTGATATAAATTGACTTTTAAAAGTGGAATTAACACAAATGATTGTAGAAAATATGACGTGAATTGCACGTACATTATGTTGATGAGTAGTATATTGATATAAATCGACTTTTAAAAGTGAAATAACACTAATATTTGTAGATGAATATGACGTGGACACGTACGGTACATAATGTTGATGAGTATATTGATATAAATCGACTTTTAAAGTGAAATAACACTATTAGTTGTACACTATTGATCATATATGAATATGACGTGAATTGCACGTACATATGTTGATGAGTAGGCCTATATTGATATAATTGACTTCGAAAAGTGAAATAACACTGATTTGTAAATGAATATGACGTGGACAAGTACATTTATTGATGAGTATATTGATAAATCGACTTTTAAAAGTGAAATAACACTAATATTTATAGATGAATATGACGTGGACACGTACATATGTTGATGAGTATATTGATATAAGTCGACTTTTAAAGTGGAATTAACACTATTGATTGTAGACGTGAATTACATGTACATATGTTGATGAGTGTATTGATATAAATCGAATAAACGTTAAATAACACTATCTTGTACAGGTACCCTCACTTGCACTGATGAAGGGCTAGTGTTGCCCGAAAACTCTGCTAACTTTTCTGTCTGTTTTACTTTATCTTTCTTTCTTTCTTTCTTTATTAAAAACAAACCAATTGGCAGCAAATCTGCTGAATTGCATGGTAAGGGACAATATACATTCAAAAGACAAGTAAAGTAATAGTCATCATTAGGCCTAAACAAAATTATCGCAATTACAAAATATATGTAAATGTAAACATAAAGTTAAAAAAATAAAGTCTTATTGCAAGGATATAGTATATACATTATTACTTAATTACAGTACATTGGTTTCTTAATTAAAGTCGACTTCAGACAATTAAATAATTACAATTATACATTTACAAAAACATTAAATACAAAATTAAATGAGAATTAAGAATAAATTGAGTCAAATTCAAGAAATTTCTACTAGGCCTATATGTCAAATTAATTAATATCTGGTAACATTATACATTTATTTTCTTTTATTATTTAATCAATACTGTTGAGGCAGCGAGTGAGAAACGGGATTGCACTGTTTCCATATCTATTTGTCTTATTTTTGGGGACCTGGTATGTATTACTTTTCCGTAAGGCCATATTATGCGTACTCATATTTCTCGGAAACCACTTAGCATACGCATTAGCACATTTCGTTTTGATTTAGCTTTTCGCTTCTTTTTTTGTATCTCCATTGAGACCACAGCATTGTTAGTATTTTGCCTTTGGATTTACTAATATTAAAGGTGAAATAACACTAATGACTGTAGATGATATGACATTTATGTTGATGTATATATTTTTGTATAATATAATATGCACACGTACATACGTTAATAGGTATTGATATAAATAGATTTTTAAAAGTACGGTAATAGACACTTTATTTGTAGATGAATACGACATGGACAAGTTGCAATAAGTTTATCCTATTCTTTATCACTGTGCTCAAGTATACCAAAATGACTATAGTTAGAACAGTGTTAAACGAGATCATACATTAATGTTATTTGTTGTATATTGTTAAGTTTATCCTATTCTTTATCACTGTGCTCAAGTATACCAAAATGACTATAGTCGAGAACAGTGTTAAACGGGATCGTACATTAATGTTATTTGTTGTATATTGTTAAGTTTATCCTATTCTTTATCACTGTGCTCAATTATACCAAAATGACTATAGTCGAGAACAGTGTTAAACTGGATCGTACATTAATGTTATTTGTTGTATATTATTAAGTTTATCCTATTCTTTATCACTGTGCTCAAGTATACCAAAATGACTATAGTCGAGAACAGTGTTAAACGGGATCGTACATTAATGTTATTTGTTGTATATTGTTAAGTTTATCCTATTCTTTATCACTGTGCTCAAGTATACCAAAATGACTATAGTTAGAACAGTGTTAAACGGGATCATACATTAATGTTATTTGTTGTATATTGTTAAGTTTATCCTATTCTTTATCACTGTGCTCAAGTATACCAAAATGACTATAGTCGAGAACAGTGTTAAACGGGATCGTACATTAATGTTATTTGTTGTATATTGTTAAGTTTATCCTATTCTTTATCACTGTGCTCAATTATACCAAAATGACTATAGTCGAGAACAGTGTTAAACTGGATCGTACATTAATGTTATTTGTTGTATATTATTAAGTTTATCCTATTCTTTATCACTGTGCTCAAGTATACCAAAATGACTATAGTCGAGAACAGTGTTAAACGGGATCGTACATTAATGTTATTTGTTGTATATTGTTAAGTTTATCCTATTCTTTATCACTGTGCTCAAGTATACCAAAATGACTATAGTCGAGAACAGTGTTAAACGGGATCGTACATTAATGTTATTTGTTGTATATTGTTAAGTTTATCCTATTCTTTATCACTGTGCTCAATTATACCAAAATGACTATAGTCGAGAACAGTGTTAAACTGGATCGTACATTAATGTTATTTGTTGTATATTATTAAGTTTATCCTATTCTTTATCACTGTGCTCAAGTATACCAAAATGACTATAGTTAGAACAGTGTTAAACGGGATCATACATTAATGTTATTTGTTGTATATTGTTAAGTTTATCCTATTCTTTATCACTGTGCTCAAGTATACCAAAATGACTATAGTCGAGAACAGTGTTAAACTGGATCATACATTAATGTTATTTGTTGTATATTATTAAGTTTATCCTATTCTTTATCACTGTGCTCAAGTATACCAAAATGAATATAGTCGAGAACAGTGTTAAACGGGATCATACATTAATTTTATTTGTTGTATATTATTAAGTTTATCCTATTCTTTATCACTGTGCTCAAAAGTATACCAAAATGACTATAGTCGAGAACAGTGTTAAACGGGATCGTACATTAATGATATTTGTTGTATATTATTAAGTTTATCCTATTCTTTATCACTGTGCTCAAGTATACCAAAATGATTATAGTCGAGAACAGTGTTGAACGGGATCATACCTTAATGCTATTTGTTGTATATTATTAAGTTTATCCTATTCTTTATCACTGTGCTCAAGTATACCAAAATGACTATAGTTGAGAACAGTGTTAAACGGGATCGTACATTAATGCTATTTGTTGTATATTATTAAGTTTATCCTATTCTTTATCACTGTGCTCAAGTATACCAAAATGACTATAGTTGAGAACAGTGTTAAACGGGATCGTACATTAATGTTATTTGTTGTATATTATTAAGTTTATCCTATTCTTTATCACTGTGCTCAAGTATACCAACATGACTATAGTCGAGAACAGTGTTAAACGGGATCATACCTTAATGCTATTTGTTGTATATTATTAAGTTTATCCTATTCTTTATCACTGTGCTTAAGTATACCAAAATGACTAGTTGAGAACAGTGTTAAACTGGATCGTACATTAATGTTATTTGTTGTATATTATTAAGTTTATCCTAATCTTTATCACTGTGCTCAAGTATACCAAAATGACTATAGTTGAGAACAGTGTTAAACTGGATCGTACATTAATGCTATTTGTTGTATATTATTAAGTTTATCCTATTCTTTATCACTGTGCTCAAGTATACCAAAATGACTATAGTTGAGAACAGTGTTAAACTACATCGTACATTAATGTTTTGTTGTATATTGTTAAGTTTATCCTATTCTTTATCACTGTGCTCAAGTATACCAAAATGACTATAGTCGAGAACAGTGTTAAACGGGATCGTACATTAATGATATTTGTTGTATATTATTAAGTTTATCCTATTCTTTATCACTGTGCTCAAGTATACCAAAATGACTATAGTCGAGAACAGTGTTAAACGGGATCATACCTTAATGCTATTTGTTGTATATTATTAAGTTTATCCTATTCTTTATCACTGTGCTCAAGTATACCAAAATGACTATAGTTGAGAACAGTGGTAAACTGGATCGTACATTAATGCTATTTGTTGTATATTATTAAGTTTATCCTATTCTTTATCACTGTGCTCAAGTATACCAAAATGACTATAGTTGAGAACAGTGTTAAACGGGATCGTACATTAATGTTATTTGTTGTATATTATTAAGTTTATCCTATTCTTTATCACTGTGCTCAAGTATACCAACATGACTATAGTCGAGAACAGTGTTAAATGGGATCATACCTTAATGCTATTTGTTGTATATTATTAAGTTTATCCTATTCTTTATCACTGTGCTTAAGTATACCAAAATGACTATAGTTGAGAACAGTGTTAAACTGGATCGTACATTAATGTTATTTGTTGTATATTATTAAGTTTATCCTATTCTTTATCACTGTGCTCAAGTATACCAAAATGACTATAGTTGAGAACAGTGTTAAACTACATCGTACATTAATGTTTTGTTGTATATTGTTAAGTTTATCCTATTCTTTATCACTGTGCTCAAGTATACCAAAATGACTATAGTTGAGAACAGTGTTAAACGGGATGGTACATTAATGTTATTTGTTTTATCACTGTTCTCAAGTATACCAAAATGACTATAGTTGAGAACAGTGTTAAACTGGATCAGTTTATCCTATTCTTTATCACTGTGCTCAAGTAGGCCTATACCAAAATGTCTATAGTTGAGAACAGTGTTAAACTGGATCGTACATTAATGCTATTTGTTGTATATTGTTAAGTTTATCCTATTCTTTATCACTGTGCTCAAGTATACTAAAATGACTATAGTTGAGAACAGTGGTAAACTGGATCGCACATTAATTTTATCCTTTGCTTTACTGTGCTTTGATTTGATAAGCAAGTTTGGTTGCCCCGCCCCCATATGCTACCTACTAAATTAGGATTCCCTAGCTTTTCTATAAAAATTGAAGTACCCACAATGCACGTTATACGGAAGTCACAGTCTTGTAAAATACAGACACAATAGTTTTTATCGTATTGTTTTCATTTAAATATCACTAAGATTGTCTTAAACTACAAACAACTAAAATTAGTGAAGGTATGCAAGTGTTTCTAAATGTTTACTACTGGTAGTATTAATACAATTTGGATTATATCATTTTCCAGAAAGGTAGAAAAAAACATAAAATAGTTGAGAATTCTCAACTAGCCAGGATGGTATAGGAAATATAGCTCGGCCATGTTCAATGTTTTTGTTTCTATGGAACGTCAAAAGAGCAAAAATTATATAGAGGGCTGAAAACTCTGTGGAGTCCATCTACAGTGTGGATGGAACAATGTAAAATTAAAATTGTAATGATAATAGTATAATCATGCAAGTACGAAGAAATAAATACTGGCAAATAAATTTTAATTTAAAAATCATGATAAGTTTTTTGTTTCGTTTTCTTTCTGTTTTTATACTTGTACTATTATTGTTGCTCTTTTGGCGCTCCATAGAAACAAAAACATTGAGCATGATGGGGAGCTCGAGGAGTTACATTGTCATTACAGTATACAAAAGAAACACATCTGTAAAATCATCAATTTAAAGGATTTATTTATTTGTTATTATGTGTTTCTCCTTCTGAAAGTACTTATAAGTCCTAATTTTGGCGCTAGTTCCGTTTCGCACCTGTCGTTTATTTCGACTCAAAATTGGTTAAGAAACTTTATCGTGAGTACCACACCTTAGAATTAGGCCTCAAAAATACTTTTACGAAGGAGATCACACAAAAAATAAAAAATAAATCCTTTAAATTGATGAATTTACAGACGTGTTTCTCGCACATCGGTTTGTGAATTTCGCATACTCCATGTTCAATGTTGTTGTTTCTATGGAGCGCCAAAAGAGCAATCATAATAGAGGGCTAAAAACTCAGTAAATTGCGTATATTTAATGCATTTATTGGTGAAAATTACGTTCAATTTTATCATACTTTGTCAATGTCAATGCAACAAAAATATTACTGTTGATACTGTACATGCTTTTTGCAGGAACTTTTATTTTAGGAATGAAAATCGACAAATGCATCATCATATTACATGTACTGCTGTAGGGGGTATACCTGATCTAAATAATATTCCTCTTAGTCTATAGCCTAGTCTTACTCTTAGTTAGGCCTAGGGTTGGTTGCTATTTGAAAACAGCAAATTATTAGCAGTAAAATGTTACAGCATTTTTATTGGCAAAATATATTAAAATTAAACGTGTATTTCAATAATAAATGCATTAAAAGAAGACGCATTCCACTGAGTTTTTAACCATCTATTGTTGTTGCTCTTTTGGCGCTCCATAGAAACGAAAATATTGAACTTCGAGTATGCTAAATTCGCGAACGGTATGCCAGCAGAATCATGTCTGTAAAATCATCAATTTAAGGATTTATTTGTTACTTTTTATGTGATTCTTCTTCATAAAAGTACTTATGAGGCCCAATTTTAAGGTGTGGTATTCACAATAAGTTGCTTAACAATTTGGAGTCAAAAAGAAGTCGAAATAAAAACAGGTGCGAAACGGAACTAGCGCCCTAATTTTAAAGTGTGGTGTTCAGGATAAAGTTAGTCAACAAATTTGGAGTCAAAATACAAGAAAGGCAGGTGCGTAAGAAAAACATCCTCTGAAGCAACACAATGGAGTAAATATATACCAACAAACAACCCGTCAAGTTTGTTTGTTGTAAAGAAAAAATATACATTTACTCAACGGGCGAAAATAATGTGAGTTTATCTATGTTTTGCGGTAGTATTAAATTATATTTATGGTAATAAATGAAACCTACTGTGTTTAAAATTATGTATGGATAAACAAGTATTGTTTTTAAGCTGTAGTATATCTTAGTATTTGTAATCTTAGGTGTTGGGTCTTAGCTTTCGTGATCTTAGGTCTTAGGGGGTCTGAGCTTTCGTGGTCTGAGCTTTCGTGACACCCTTAATCCATCATGATGGTATACTGGAGGTTGTAATGTGTTTAAATATATACAATTCTTTTTTTCCATGATAAAAATTAGAAATATATTTGTGAAAATATAATATTCTGCCTCTTTCAGAGGCAATAACTAACAAACCGCATCGTGTTTCATATTAATGCCTTGTATAACCATCCATACAAGTCCGATAAAAGTATGATTATTGTAAACTATATTTAAATTATTGTATAAACTATTAATTTTGTAGGTTTTTAGCTTTGTTAATGCATTTTTCAACGGGCGCTAACGGC
This sequence comes from Antedon mediterranea, assembly GCF_964355755.1. Lineage (NCBI taxonomy): Eukaryota > Metazoa > Echinodermata > Crinoidea > Comatulida > Antedonidae > Antedon > Antedon mediterranea. The sequence continues at coordinate 34,131,292 of NC_092672.1, forward strand.
GTCTCGTAATTTTAGTCACGCTTCGTCGAATTCGCTGTACACAATAATACGACATGAGGCGGTTATAAATTGGGTATAAAAGTCTAATTTTCTCGTAAAATCCCAAGTTTTGCAAGACGCAACATCAAGAAATGTTATTACCTATATACATAGAACCTATGGATGAAATTTTATTAGGGTACGTTCTTATACCATGGTGAGGGTGATTTTTGACTGGACTAAATGCAATGATAAAGTAAATCCACAAAACTAAAATATCATAAGCAACAAATAAATTAAAGACTTAAGTAAAAGAATAAAAATTACCTGAACCACTTGGAGGACATGGGAAGCATGAACCACCCCAGGCCTTTCCATAGACCATGCAACAACACTGTTGCCATGTCACATCAATGTATAGAATACCTTCACAATGACCACCGTTGCTACCATTGTAAGTTGCATAACACCTTTCATATAAAGGTACCTCCAATGGAACTAAAAAAGAGACCTCACAATAATTATCTATTTGATAAATTTTGGAAGGGTAGAAAATTTCATTTCAATGAAAAAGTTTGTTTTTGTTAACGTCAATACACCAGCAATTACATTACTCATGCATAGTAATGTACACTTGTATGCAAATTAAAATTTGCATGTACTGTAGTTTCTCTTATATGACCAATATTACAGATTGATAAACTCTTTGAATTACTTTGTTTTTCTGCTTCTCGATAGTCATCATCGCACAATGCAGAAAAATCATCTAAAAAATAAACACATTTGTTAATTTATACTACATATGTTCACACAAAAAGTATACAATATACATAACACTATATTCTTATTCTCATTATTACTGGTCAAAATGTATAGAAACTAAGTATAGACCTAATGTACTATACAAATGCCATTGACATCAAAATCTATTGTCATAATAAGTGGAGTGGAGTTGTGGCTTGGTGGTTTGATGCTTGGCTACCACTCCAAGGGTCCTGGGTTCAAGTTCCGTCACATGTCAGGATTTTTTCTAAGGACCAAATTACAACTCCACTCCCAAAGACTTGTAATAAGACTTGTTGTTGTGTTGTTATGTAGAGCATCTTGTGTATATGTTTGTCTTGTGAACCTCTGAGGGTCCCTAATGATCAGCATTAGCTGGATGGATCACCCTCATTAAATATGGTAGTAGTAAAAAATAATTGTAATCATAGTTAATCAGTAACTGTCATCATCGTCATATCATCAATCATTTTCTGTACAACTGTATTAAAACTTACCGGTACCAATAGGGGCGCAAGCCGAACACTCACTACCCCACGATTCACCGTTTAAAAGACAGCAACACTCAACTTCACTGGCACCAGATGCCAACATGTTGTTGCTGCAATGGGCCCCAGAATCATAAGATGATGTGTTGCTAACCAGCATTGGACCATAACAACCAAACTGTGAATTGTCATAATCAGGTACTAACAAAAATAGAAAGTAATTGTTAAGTTTATATTATTCACTTGCTGTATACATCTTTCCAAGATTTTAACCACATCTTTCCAAGATTGCAATCAATTAATTTGGTTAATGTATTGTTATATTATATGCCTGTATATCATTGAAATCATTTTAAAATTCAACTGTGATACACTCATCTGCTCATTCATTTATTTACATATTTATTATTTTAATTTATGCTTTGTCAATCAGTCGACATCACAGTTCTTCCCCTGTAGGTGAATATGCCAAGAAAGGGGTTGAGAATCTTGTGGTGATCTCATCACTGGTTTTAAGGGCCAGAGAGATTTGTGAGGTCACAATGTATACATTTGAAATCACAGATTGATCTCATGGTGATCTCATGGCAATCTCATCACTGATTTCAGAGTCAGAGAGATTTGTGAGGTCACAATGATATAAATTTGAAATCACAAATTGATCTCAGAGTGATCTCAGCAATTCAGATGATAGCATGAGATCATGGTGATATTTTGGTGATATCTATCATATCATATATTCTGACTTGCAATGCTGATTTTGCTTCTCTTTATTCTTCTAGCTGCATCACATGATATTCAAGCTGCTTGATGGTTACTAGTAATTATAGTATACAATTCATGTTGTAAATATAAGTGACGTTACTAAAGAACCTTTCTATTTTACAACCTGTTTTAAGCTCTGTCTACACTATCAAATTAGTTTTGACAAAAAATGATGTGATGTGCCCAAATATGATAGTGATATGACATCATCAAGTTCATATATGGGAAAATCACATTTTTTTGTCACATAAAGTGTAATAGAGAACTTTAGGCATGCAAACATATGAACTAATTATTCTGCCATCAGTAAAACATATGCAATAATGTTCACCATGTTTCTTCAAAGTTTACAAGTACAGAAATCAATATGCTGATGTAGATAGATTGCACCATATAAATAAATTTAATGTTAACCAAATTGAAATACTAACTTGAAATCTCTGGTCGATAGCTGATATAAGTTGAATGATCAAAGCTGACACTAAATCCGCACATATCGTCAAAGTCATCTAACAACAAAAAAGTTAAAATAGTATCGATATAAAAGATCAATGAGGTCGAATGTCGTGAAATCAATCCGTGACCAAGAAGTGTTATGAGATATTTTCTATATCGAGAAATGATATCTGATATTGTTAGTAGAACTTGTTATCTAGTTTAGTTATCGTCTGGAACTCGAGGAGTCAGTCACGTTTGTTTTCATCTAGTATAGTTAAGAATCCAGCCTAATATCTAATGATATAAACATAAACAGATATCATGACTATAATTGTTTGGATGACTGTGTTGATTGTCTACACTATCAAACTTTATATGACAAATAAATGTGATGTGCCCATATATGGACATGATGATGTCATATCACTACCATATTTGGGCACATCACACTTTTTAGTTAAACTAGTTTGATAGTGTAGACAGAGCTTTAAGTAGAGTGACATAACTTACTTGAATTAGGAAGGGGGCATTGAATGCATTCCTGACCCCAACCTCTACCTATTCCTGGATATCCACAACAACAGTCAGTGTACGTTAACAGGTATGTCATTACAAGACCACAAACTGTTGTATCATTGTGGAAATATACTAACTCATAACACAGATCAAAGCCTATGGAAATAAAGAAATACTTTACTGCAAAATTAAAACAATAAAAGCAATACCACTTTAAAATAATTTGTACAATCTATATTGTTCAGACATTTTTAAAATTATAAGCATTGATTTAGTAGGCTCTATATAAACCAAAATCATTTTCATATCTATTTAAATTTTTAGAAAGAAGTTCAGGGTGTTAATCTTAATATCATTTAATGTTTTGAATCCTTGTATAAAGAAAATGTGTTAAAAAAGTAAAAAGTATCATTGATGATGAAACACATCCTCTTCACAAACAATTTGCTCTCATGAATTCTGGCATAAGACTACGTGCACTTAATACCAAAACAAAACGGTTTAGGTGCTCGTTTGTACCTAATGCTATACACTTATATAACTCCAGAGTACAAAGGTAAAATGTAACCGATAATTTTTATCTAATTTTAACAATTTTTAGCCTCTTAACCTTTTTGTGTGTGTTTTTGTAAATTGTATTTTATATTTTTGTATTTTGCCAGTTTTCAAATCACATTTCTGTTTTTTAAATGGACAATAAAGTATATATGACTATGACTATGACTATGTTTCTTGTTCTTTTTTATTCATTGATCACAACTTACCAACTAGTGTAGAGAGGCTCTCTGTCTCAGGAGCTAAAACCACTGGTGGCGCTTTAATAGATAAACTTCCTGACTCCGATTGAGAATCGGACGAGGACATAAATGGTGGTATTGGGTAAACAAATTGATTTTTAGTGGCGGATGGATCACGATGTGCTGCACCAAAACCCGAGGCTGACGTACATAGCTCAGAAAACAGTTCTAAAGAAAACAAAAGTTGAACTTTAATACTTTTTTATCTTATTTCTTTACACAGTAAAACCCCTGCTTTGGGATATTAAGGAGACACTTTGCTGTGAAACAAAGGGACACCTACTGTATATAGAGGTTCTATACTCTAAATCAGAGCAATATAAATTATGTTCTTATTTAATTTCTCATATTATACACCCAGTGAACCCATGTATGATGTGGTACCTTTAGTTCACTCTTTTTTACATCAAACAAGATTGTACTAAAAGTCTGTTTACACTATTAAACTAGTTTGACAACAAGAATGTGATGTACTCAAATATGTCTATATATTGGCACATCACATTTTTTGTCACATAAATTTGATAGTGTAAACACTTACTTGAGTCAGTATGCGGACATCGTTGACATGGTCGTCCCCAGCCTTGTCCAATCAGACAGCAACATTCAGATATTGTCATACTAGTGTGCCAGGCATCATAGCAATAAAGTCCTGAGGAGTTTACCTTCTTACTCATGTAACATTCAGCTACAGTATAATAATGAATATACAGGTAATAAAACTTGTTATAAATTATAATTTCTTTTGTAAGGATTTTTTTTTTTTTTTTGAAGGTTAAATACTGATTTAATTTTTTGATTGAACCATGTTTCATAAGTGTAGCCCATCTAGCAAAGCTGATCATTGGGCCGTCAGCAATACAATACATACTAAAGAAATTTATAACAATTATTTGACCTAAAATGGTATTGTATTGAAAGCAAGTTCTAACTGGACTTCAAGGATGAACAAGTTTGACAAGATCCAATCTACTGTATCTAACATCATCAATTGAAAAACCGGGGCGGCCATGGGATATTTGTGTTATTGCAATAAAGATATTAGTTTGGTAGGGGCTTTTAGGGCTTAAGATGACAATAATGGCCATATTTATAAACATACCTTGTACTTGTAGAATATCAACCCCATAATTATTTTTGTTAGCCCCTGGGTTTACATCTGATGGTATGCTAGGATACCCATTAGACACCATTGATGATTCTAATGAAGATGACACTTTGTTTTGTCCTTCCAACACATTGCCAGACCCTTCATCCTCCGGCACCTCTAGAAAGGTTTTTCTACTATCATGTTTTAGATTTAAATTGCAGACAACTGGAGAAATAGAAATTTTTGTTTTGTTTAGCAAAATAATGCAGATAAAAAAAAATTTAGACAAATTCAAAACTGACGAGTAAGTACATGCTTAATATTACAACAGTATAAAAAAAATATTTTTTTCCTCAAACTTGTTGAAAAATGATAATTTGTAAGCACACATTTTTGCAATATTTTAATGATTTTGATGATATATATATATATGGTATATATATATATTATTGTTAACCTTTAAATTTCGAGAACAAATAAAGTTTTTGAATTTAATTGAATAGAATAACAAAACATTTTTTAGGCGGATACTCAGTCTCCAGCTCCTCCTTTATTTCATTTCATTCTTTCATTCATTTTTTTCATTCGTTCCCTCTTTCTAACATTTCAGATGCACCCCTGAGTTAATTAGAAAACAAGATTTTATATAAAGCCTTGTCTACACTATCAGACTATGTGACAAAAAAATGTGATGTGTCATGTCATGGACATGATGATATTGTATCACTACCATATTTGGGAATATCACCGCCATATTTGGGCATATCACACTTTTTTGTCAAACAAGTTTGATAGTGCAGACAGAGCTTTAGACGATGAAATTACCATCAGAATATTGTTTGCAAGGCTGACATTCATCTCCCCATGCTTTGACATTTGGCTGACAACAACAATCTGTTTGGCTAAATTCACCAGCCAATGCTTCTGAGCATGCCCAGTAGTCTTCCTTCACGTGAGATATATTCTTGTAGCATGGTGCAATAACAACAACTGTTAAAATTAGATATAATATTTTAACTTTTATATTAGATAATATCAATCAGTCAACCTTCCCTTTGGGCTGACCTAATACGTCTGGTTTTTCGGAAAGTCTGGTATTCAGAATGTGTTTTTAATGGTAAAAATTAATTTGAGACCTTTTGTACCTCAAGAAAAGTCTGTTTTTGGGAGAGTTTCTGGTTTTCAGAGAGTCTGTATTGGGAGAATTAACAGCACAAATATTTCACAATGATTGAAAATAATTTTCTCATCTCAAAGTTTTGTTACTTAAACTTAATAGCCATCTTGGAAGACAACTGACCAATATTCTGTTTTCACAATTTTTGTTTTATCGTACTATTGGATTATAATATTGACAATCACAGGATACAAACCTTGAGAAGAGTCACTTTGAACTGAATCAAAACCATCATCAATTTCCTCTACATCTATAGGAGATCCACACAACATATGATAGGTATCTACAAGTGAAAACAGGCAATTTAATTTATAGCAGTCACCAGTAACTGTAGTAAAACAATTATGAGTCCAAACTGTTTGTAGCACTTTTTTATTTCATAATTTTAAAAGTACTAGTTTGCCTTTTATCAGACTGAAAATATGAGATTATATCTCACTTTGAAGCACATTGAAGCAAAAATATAATATTTTAATAATTTCATTCAAGTTTCAAATATATCATTTTCTACTCTTGAAAATAACAGATTATCATCTCCTTCACTTGTGTTTTTCAATCTATACTTTCTATTCTCAATGATGGTTCACTTTTGCATAAACTTATTTTAATTAATTGCATGTTTTAAAACTTATATGATATATATAGGAAGACACATCAAGCCTAAGGTTTATTTGTTAAATTACAACTTAAACTGCTTGTGAAAGTTAGTTGCCTCTCATTTACAAATGTAACATTCATAGACACAAATGTATGATTAGTCTTTTTATCAAGAAGCTTTCAAAGTTAATTTGACACTTCAGGAAAGGAATCGCCTCATAGGCCTACATACATTACATGAATGCAAGTAGGCCTAGGCCTAAACTTATATATGTAAATTACCTAAGCCATAAGCAGGGCAGCTGAAGTGTTTAGTCTTCCACTGTACTCTGTCCAATCCCTTTTCACAGCAACAGATTTTGAATGCTGCTTGTGCTTGAGCATTGATTTCCATTGAAGATGACCCAGGGACATCAATAGAGCAATCATCTTCTGGATGTATGTCAGGAACAGGAGGTGGAGCTATAATTTAACGAACCAATCGCAAATTAGTTTTTACTCTAGGCTATAGTTGACCACGAAGGAGGCTAAAATGCAAGCGTGATGCATGGGAAAATAACTCATCCTGCTTACCAAGCCTAGGCCTAGGCCCTACATCTTCTATGAGTCGAATAATCAATTTGTCCTACTGAGTGACTTCAATTCCCGCTTCAATTCTAAGTTTCTTCTACATCAAAGCACAGAACAAAGACACAAAATGATTGTATTTCCTAATTTATTAGCTAGATTTAACTTTTACATCAAAATATACGGTCTTAAAATCTCCAAAGTAACCCAGTTCGTCGTTGTCTCAACTCACTTTCTCGAACCCGAAAATATTTCAGTGCCGCGCCTGGTGCTAAAAGAACGTGATTGGATGAAGTAGTCGTCTGCTTAACAACACTGTTAACCAATCACAGACTCTGAAAGTTATTGGGATACTACATTATTGGTAGAGGGTATATTTATAAAAGAAAGTTTTGAATCTTAGACTTACCAGATAGAATACTCGGAAGAAGATGATTGATAACAATATGAGCTTCCGCATTCGCATTACACAAATTGGTAAATTCATCTAAGGAATAATAAAAGCAATTTAAAAATTAATGAATAAATGGTAATCATCGCAGTCTTCTTTAGATAATATCGTTAACGTCTTCATAAGAGCTTTTTATTGTTTACAAATCCCCAATTTCTTTCGGATGAGCAATTTATTTTTTAGTGGCATACATCTAACATAACAATAATCAACAATTATCTACTATAATCAAGGCATGAATCTAACAACAGGACATGAGCTCGCCTTGACAAGATATTAAATCGTAACAGTCCTTTGATCATATGTCTGTCTGCGACAAATACCACAGTGATGTACTAAGAGCCATTTTCTGTAAGAAAGAAGATTCGATGGCAGATGTAAAAAAATGGATCTGGGGCGTAGAATTGATCATGTCGCAGCCACAGATAACCCTTTGATCTCCAGAGCTCAGAATCCTATTGTTAGATTGCCTTGCTTTAATTAACAACATTATACCATACCTGACGTCACAAGAGGACAGTCGTCACATCGGGGTCCCCAAGATTCGCCCAACAAATCACAACAACATGACTTCCACGTGTATCGACCTTCAACAGCATAACACTCACGTGATGCGTTTGGATAGGTGAATGAACCAAAGAAACAATAGGACTTTATATCTATGAAAAAAAATGCAAACTTTATATTTTAAATCTCTGTCTACACCTTGGATTAAAGAATAATTAATTAATTATTCTTTACTCCATGGTATATAGGCCTACACTATAGTTTCAAAAGTGTGAGCTGCTCAAATATGGTAGTGATATGACGTCATTGTGTCCATATATGGGCACATAACAAATATTGTTTTGTCACATTTAAAGTTTGATATTTTTAATTAAGTAAAGAATGCGGTACACTAAAAAATAATCACAGGAAAGTATCCCATAATAGGAGTGTCTATTGAATATGGGTGTCCCAAAGGAAGGGTTTACACTGTAACTTGTAAAGCCTCCAGCAATGTGATAGGATTTAAAAACCTAAATTTAGAAAGCTGTTACGGCCATATAACTATCTATTGTAACTATGCGTACGATTATTAAACGAATTAATAGGAACCCGTCGTACATGTTAAGCCTATAAAAGGGTCGCAAATTACTCATAAATCAAAGTATAGAGGCACCGGTCGTCTCTGTATATGCACGTGTCATTATTTAATTACCTCATATAATCATACTATCTTTGAATATAAAATTAAATTGTATAGTGAAACAGTGAGGTGTTCTGAGATTCTATTTTCGGAATTGTTCTGTTCTGTTGTCTTGATGAATTTGTGGTAAAATTAGTAAGAATAGTGGGGATGGTGTTAACGGTAGGATTGTCTATATGCGATAAAAATCGCATATAGTATACTATGAGTTTCCTGATTATTACTGGTTTATAGTGATGGATTAAATTCAAATTTAAATTCTTTATTTTCAAAAAAAGTAAACATTGTTGAATTTACAATATCAAAATAACAATTAAAAAATAATTAAAATTACAAGTTCATTACAACATATAAAAATGACATCAAAATATTTAAAGCATAATGATAAAATGTTATTTTAAAATTAAAAAACAAGCGCTGCGAAACATGTGTTTATTACTGGTTTTATAGTGCTGGGTATTATGTAACATGGAGACGCAGATAAGCAACGTCATCACTCCTTATCCACCAGTAGATGAGTATACTAATCAGCCTAAAGCACTGACATGTATCTACAAAATGTAGAATCACTTAATCCTCTCGGACTGCACTCATCTGTTCAGTTCTCATTGACCGTAAGTTATCGTAGCATCTTGTTACATACAAGACATTTTAGTGCGCGTAATGTTTATGGCAGATAGTAATGGTGGATTATTTACTTATGATGTCATTCACCTCCGCGCATTTTAGTTTGTTTTTGTCGTCTGCATTTTAGTTTGTTTTTGTCACAAATATAACATTGATTTTTAAGTAAAACGGATAATCACTTTCTAATGCTTGGAGCGTCACATACCCCTATCTCACCACCCTCTCCCCCAGCCCACCGTATTCAACGTATTAGGTTATTAATAGGCTCAAGTTCTGTCTACACTATCAAACTTTATGTGACAAAAAATGTGATGTGTCCATGTACATGATGATGTAATATCACTACCATATTTGGGCATATCACTACCATATTTGGGCACATCCCACTTTTTGTCAAACTAGTTTGATAGTGTAGACAGAGCTTAATTAAAATAATAATAATAATAATAATTGCTTTTAACCATCACATTTGAGAGGATTATCAGATCAAACGTCATTTGCGTAAAACAACCCTATTTTGCAGTATGATGGTTAAAAGCAATTATGCGGATTATAGAATATGTGGTATATATCTACAAAAATTGTTATTAATATTTTTAAAATGTTATGTTATCGTTTTGTTTAAATATTAATACATATTTCCTTATTATAGGCCTTTAATATAGATATTTTTTTCAAACGTCTGACTATATACTTATACTAATATAACTGACTTATATACCAATGGAACTATCATTGTTATACATTCACTTTTTACTATAATGATGATTTGTTTCGATTGAAAAAATGTTATTGTGGTTTCTTTAATTAACCAATTAATTTATTTTGTTTTTCTGTTTTTTTTATTCGTGATTTATTTAATTACGACGAAATAAAAAACAAAAAATGAACTTATCTCAGAAAATGTTTAATATATTTATACATTATCTTGTTCTTTTTTATGCATGATGTGTGACGATCAAAGAAATAAATTATTAGAAAAAATGTATCATCAATATAACGTAGGCCTCTACCGAGTAAATTAATGACGCAAAAATAAATTAATGACTTTATATTATTAATAACCGCTTGTATTTTAAAAAATAATATTGTATGACCATCGTTTAAAGTTACAGATATACTTACCATGTTCCTTATCAACTGGTTCCGAAGAAAATATGAATAAAGCCTCAAAGAAAAGCAAAATTGCCAAATAATATTTCATCGTTCCGTCCTTGTAATATCCGATATTTATGTATTTTCTTGTCGTAAATTTCCTGAATCTTTGTAATATATTAAACTCTGTAAACACTCAAAATGCATTTTCTTGTTCAAATTGTATATTTTTTAGAATTTCAAATTTAGCATTTGATCCAAAAATGTCGGCAACTAGTTTGTCTGTCTGTCTGTTATGTTCCGTCGTGTGCACTCAATCATCCATAAGTTAGAATTTCTGATTTTAGAAATGGCCCGAATGATAAATTACCAGTTATAGTGTATTAGCCGCTTCACTGCTATCTTCCTATGCAATTAATATTATATCTCGTACTGGGTATCAGAGCCAAGTTGGATGTGTGCTCATACCTGATTGGCTACTACTACTCTCAGCGTAGAATTGTTCAACTACCCGAGTGAAGTTTCTAAATACTGCATAAATTAGCATTTACTTGCTTACGAACTATAGACAAGTATGATTCCAACTATAGGATGGAACGCAAGAGTTGGATGATCCAAACTCTCGTTTATGATTGGTCAAATTATTTGTGTTGCATATACGTCTTATGTAATGTTTTTTAGTACAACTTCCCAATTATAAAACAATAGTCCATTTAAAAAGGCAGCGCCCCAATGTTGGTCGGGGAACAGTATCGCAAGCCACACTGTTGCGCACCACAACTCTAAAAATCTATAATCGAAATCTGCAGTATAATAGAACATAGAACTTTTATCGTGCAATATAACTAATACTTAACGGCACGTGATACGAAATTAACCAATCAAGTGTCAATAATAGTCAAGTGCGTTATACTGAATGTACTATTGTATCGGCCAATGAATTCGTGTGCACACAATACTGGAAGAGAATTCCACAAGCACTGCCCTATAAAAAAAAACATATAATTTACCAGACTGTATAACACCCAAAGGAAAAGGAGGACATGATGATATAGCATTAATACAGTTAGTATCATGAAGCTAATGGAAAAGCTATTAAAAGCTTTATCTATCATCCAAAAGACTTATTTGCTCAAATTATGTTCACTCGTGAAATTACGTCATCAATGACATACAACATATGTTTTGATTTAATGAACTTATCAATAGGTATTATGTTATTGTATTCTCACGTACGTATAAGATAATATGATTTTGGTTTGATTGTTTTCACCCCGAATTTATACGTTAAAGCGTGCTTCCTATACTAGCTTGTGATTGGTTGAGCAACGTCCATGCTTGGAACTAAAGCTTGTTTCCCACTAGAGACGCAATGCAATGACGTAAGCGCAACGCAAACGAGTTGACAAGCGACAATTCGAATAATCCATCGCTTTTGATTGGTCAAATCGCCTACGTTGCGTTACGTTCTTCCGTTGCGTCTCTGGCGGGAACTATCAAGTTTAAGAAAAGGAATCGAGGTGGTATTGTTCATAATGTTAGAAAACGAAAATATACTAAACAGAAACAATTCAATTACATTCCAAATTCTATAGTATTGGACGGATTTTAATTCATCAATTCTCTGTGGATTTGACATTATTACCTTGATCTATATAACACCGAAATTATAAATAATCCTCATATTAATGAAACTAACGGATTGTAAATGACGAAATTTGCCAGTGATCAACAACCTTTTAACATAAATCAGTAAAAACATTAATATTACTACACCTGTTATATATATGTGCAATAATGTCGCGCACTTCTCCACGAATGGTGCTCTGAATTTTTCAAAATCATAATTTTACTCGCGAATGAAAATTTCGAATTTGAAATGAGAAACATCTTTCAGTTTATGTAGAAAAATATACAATACAACTCCTATTAAGACCCCTTAATAGGGGTGTTGAGTGTTAAAACATATTATTTCCTCACGCCCGTTGATTTCATGAGAAGGTATCCTCCTAATAGGGCTGTCCCCTGAATATAGGGGTATCGTAGTGTTAAATAAATTCCCTCTTCGTTCATTTCATGAGAACGGGTTCCCCTTCATAGGAATGTAGGGGTGTCGTAGTGTTAAATATATTTCCTCTCGCTTGTTCATTTCATGAGAAGGTATCCTCATAATACTAGGGCTGTCCATGAATACGTGGTTGCCTCTAGTGTTAAATATATTATTTACCCTCGCTCAATGCTCATTGATATCATGAGGTGTAGATGTTCAAATGTATTTAATGCGGAAAACGTGATTGTAATTATTCTTTACCATGTTAATATAATATAGTACAATATTATTATTGTTCCAGATATAGTTTGAGATATATTATTGGTGTACTAAATGAAAGCTACAAAACTAGAGTTGAATTCTGTTGTAAATCGCTGCAGTCATTTATTAAATTGCAATAACTAATCACTACAAACGACAAATTTTACAAAATCATACCATTAAAAGCTGGATAAAAACCAAATACACAAAACTCAGCTACAACTTATCGTACTGTAATTGATTACATATTTATAAAGGTTGTGTAAAACCTCAAAGAAAATGTAAGAACTAGTACATATTATAGAAATTAATGATATTTAATATTACCTTGAATTGTATAATTTAAAGTGAAAGTTTATTTGTTCTCAAGCTAAGATTTTATGTATTGGGAAAAAAAATCAGTTGCTCTCCACTTAAGTTTAGAATTTGAGAGTTGAATAATCCATTGGCACTCAAGATTTTAGGATAGAAACCTGAATTTATAAATTCTCTCAAATTAAGAATGTCTTGTGAATGTATTTGTACTCAAGCTAATATAAGAGATTGAAAATTGAATTTATATCTTTACTCAAATTAAGAACGCGAGTATTGTAAATCTATTGGAACTCATTGTTTGTGCAAAGCCCCAGGGAAGAACAACCATGTGTTGTTCTTGGTTAAATAAAGTTGAATTGAATTGGGATGGAAAACTGAATTTATATCTTTACTCAAATTAAGAACGCGAGTCTATTGGCACTCGTGCTAAAATTTGGGATTTTTGTTTATGTACGGCCACAGGAAAGAACAACCATGTGTTGATCTGGGCCTCTGTGGTTAAATAAAGTTGAATTCGGATTGAAAACTGAATTTACATCTTAACTCAAATTAATATACGAGTGTTGTAAATCTATTTGCACTCAAGCTAAGATTTGACAAAATAATTCTTAACATGCATGATGATGTGAATTTTTTTTTAAAGTAACAAAAGTTATGTCCAAATTTATATTACTGGAAAGCTGTTTCAGTACGTTACTATACAAACTATAAAAAACAAATTAATTACATTTTTCAGAAATTAATCTTAGAAAGAAATGACAAATAAATGTATGATATAAAACTGAATAAAAGAATTAAAAATGAAAATCGACATGAAAAATATACAAGGTACGGTAGTTGCTTGAAACGTCTTGATTGATATGTAGCTTTCCTATCTGCAAACGACTTGACACGCATTGCAACGTGAATTTAAGAATGCAATTTAAAACGTAGGAAACCTGGTGTTAAGAATTTCCAGTTTTCTTGGCGTCACCGCTCTGGTAGAGTTGATATACCAACAATTACAACTACTAATAAAATTCTTGAGATAAATTTCTTTAAACCTATAATTATGCAAGTCCCATATTTATGTAAATTTAAAACATTCACTGCCAATATTGCTTTGGAAATAGCATGGGTCTTAATATATGCTACCAGAGGCAAGCATTTTGTCTTAGACATGGTACTCCATAATAAATGCTGCGTTTACTCAGTACTTGGTCCTGGTGGTTGAGGGGGTGGTACGCCTGAACCGAAACCAAGTCCAAAGCTGCGTTGAGTATGAGTCTTAATACGTGCAACCTGGTATTCTTGATCGAGTTGACTAAACAGTTTTTCTCTCTCACTTTCTTGTTCCAGTACTTCTGCAATATTACAAAAAAAAAGAATTTTTGTTTTTACGTGTTCATAAATTATGGTGATATAAGGTTTGCGGTACACCACATATATATTTAGTTCTGCAAGAACTGTTGAGGTTCTCAACGTTTTGATCAATAAACTTTGATCATCCTCAGGAATGGTGAAATATACATGGTGTACCGCAAAGCTTACATCAACAGTTGATTTCGCCATGCAAACCTTCAAACAATATATTCTTAAATTATCTTTTTAAAAGGTTAAATTTGGTGGAAATATCTGTTCCTTTATCTGAATTTACTTTACATTATTATTCACGATATCAAACGCATTGTCAACAAGCATAATTGATTTATGAATAGGGGGAGCATCCTTCCAAATGTCAAAACAACTTACCTGCATCTTGCGGATCAGCAGAATCTGCTTTAATACCCATCAAACGTCTAAACTTCTCTTTTGTAGCTGCATCTCCAAATGATGTCTTCTCCCATTTGTTACTAGATGTTGTTGTTGCTGCTGTTATCTCCTCAGTTTCCTATAACAACACATGAGTTCTATTTGTTAGCTTAGCTACCGTATATTTCGGTGTATAAGTCGCACTTTTGACACGCAAATTTGACCTCTAAATTAAGGGTGCGTCTTATACACCGAACATAAATGCCTCACCACACAGATTGTACATAGGCCTAAGGCTAGGCCTAGGCTATCGTCACCTCGTTTGCTAGGCCTGAGTAGGCTAGGCCTAGCTAAAGTAACTAACTAACGTAACGGCAACCTGCTTCTGCCTAGTTTTCAAGGCATTTTAGCATGATGTTATACTAAAAATATGATGAAAAGATTTGTTCATTATGGCGATTAAATTTCATTTGTAAACGTTTACGTCGTACGATTGGAATAGTATTTATTTATACAGTAGTTGTACGCACGATCGCCGTACCCCCAGCGCAAGCCCTTGGCGGCCACATGGTGTACGGTATTCGACTAGTATATTCTCCAGGTGATTATAGCATGGACCTAGCGTACACACTTCTCGGATACATAGATACTAATCGAATACGATTGTCCGTGAAAACGTCTGCCCTCTCGAAATGATCGAGCGAGGCTAGCCCACATATACGTGTTACACACATGGTCATGCACTCGATGTTGCGGCTGTTGAGGCTAGGCGCGGCCGAGCCTAGGTAAGAAAAAACCTAAATAAAGGACGCCGTTGCAGATATAACAAAATATATTATTACAATAATACTGATTACAATTTAAAAAAACATTGTTTTGATGAAATATAAGGTGCGTCTTATACACCGACGATATAAAAAATACCGATATTTTACTCTCAGTTAGGGGGTGCATCTTATACACAGGTGCGACTTATACACCAAAATATCTAAAGCGCTATCTACATGTGATGTGCCCATATATGGACATGATGATGTTATATCACTACATATTTGGGCATATCACTACATATTTGGGCATATCACTACCATATTTGGACATATCACTACCATAATTGGGCATATCACTACCATATTTGAGCACATCACACTTTTTTTGTCAAACTAGTTTGCTAGGCTCGCACTGGCCGATCGCCAAGTCGCCATGGGCGAAAACGTTTCTAGATTGGCGAAAACGTTTCTAGATTGGCGAAAAATAAAACGGCTACTTTAGCCATTTTGGCGATGACATATGATAAAATAGATTTAAATAATCATTTTGGCGAAAGCATAAAGTCCAACTAAAAGGTCCATTTGTCGATCTCCAAGCATTTATTTTGTATGTTATCACGTTGTTTACTTCAATTCAAGCTCCATTTTTCGTCAACTTGTTTCGTTGTACCAGGCGTCTCTTGTTATTTCAAAAAGATGGAGATAGCAGAGGTAGACTGCACAGAGAGACAGACGTTACACGACACGTGGATGATGAAGTCTACCCAAACTATCACGTGTTGTGCGCTGCACAAACGATCAACTACGTAGCCGACGGTCGGCTAATTACCGGGATTGTCTATTTTTCGATAGGGGTGTACTTTTCAGATTAAAAAGAAACATTATAGTAGTATCTTCGATGAATGACATCTTAATCTTATCGAAATCAAAAATGTATGCGTTATGCATTTTAGAGTCTTCCAATTTAATGTAGTTTCATATTTTAGCCTTAATAAACTTCCCTCGTGCGTCAGTGTAAACAAAACAACATGCGGGAAATGGTAGAGTCTAACAGGGATTTAGCTGAACACACACATGCATCTGAGCGGGGCCGGCCGCCGGCTTCTGTTTTGTTGTGTAAAATTAATAATAATCGGATAAATTTCTCGCCCTGGCAGAAACGCTTCGGCGCAGCCTTGAGGGATGCTTTGGCCTATATTATCTTACGTTTAACAACGATACGAGTGTTCGTTTGCTAGGAATTTCCCTCAATATTTTTAGCATACGATATACCGTTGCGTTGTTGTACATAATTTTGTAGGCCTAGACGGGCGGTTCTGCACTTTCGCACCTCTTGAGCATACCCAATTTAAAAACATTAACCGGCTCATTCTGAGTGATTCTAGGACACGATTTTCGCCTGGTACGCCACAAGCCGTCAGGGGATTTCAGAAAACTGTAAAATGTTTCTTATTAAATTGATAACTGCATAAATGCTGTATGATTAAAAACAATTTGAACAATTGTTTTGATCATGTAAAAAAAAATACAAAAAAAAATATTTTTTTTAATCATACAGTGATATAGGCATGGTTCTTTATCTCAATGCCTTACAAAAATGTTCAGGGAACAGTGTATAGACCTGTTGACATAGATAAATTGACTAAAATGTTTTTACCACTATATTTCAAAAATTTAAATTTTGGCTATAAACCGATTCATTTGGCTAAATAAAAAAATTTGACTTTAGCCATTTTGGCTATAGATAAACTGATTTGACTAAAAAAAATATTTTGACTTTCGCCAAATGGCTAAACAAAATGAAATGTTAGTGCTACCCCAGGTTTGATAGTGTAGACAAAGCTTAAAACCATCAAGTAAACTACAACAAACAAGGGCAGCATTGTTCGAAGGTTTCTAAAAAAAAAATGTATTTTTGGGCAAACTGTTTCTCCATTCTGTATTGAACTAAAAAACCATTATTACTTTAAAACCTAAAGCTCTGTCTACACTATCAGACCAGAAAAGTGTGATGTGCCCAAATATAGTAGTGATATTCTTTCTGTCACAAAGTTAATAGTGTAGACAGAGCTTAACACAGGTAGACACATTATTTATATCTATTGATGTTACAATTATTATACAGAGATGATTCGAATAAGTCTAAACAAAGTGATATAAACAAAGTGATATAGATATTTAATTACCTCAGGAACTGGGACCTTCTTGGATGACCAGAGTAGCTGTCGTTTCTTTGCCTTTGCTGCATACTGCAATGGGTTCACTGCCATGGGATTATAATAGCTGGGTACAGCTATACCAGTTGTTGCCAACGCCTATGGGAAAGGTATAAACAATTTGATGTATTTTTGTCTAAATACGCAAAAGGTCATATTTTTAATATATATGTGAACTTTTATTCAATCAATCGTACATTTTTTTGGTATTATAATGGCAGCATAATAATGTATATTTACAGTAATTTTTCCAAAAAAACAAAAAAAAATAAATATTAATTATAAAATATATAGTATATAAGGAGCTTGCAATGACCTAGGAACTAGTTGGGTCATGTTAAAGCCACTAGATCTTTTTCCATCTTTGAACGATTAGATATGTGATAAATAAGCCGATTCTAACAATTTAAGCTGCCCGCTATAAATACCAAAATGCATCGCGAGCGGATTGTTATTTCCAAATTTCAAAGGACCCCCTTTCGATCGATGTTTGAATGTTACCGCTGCTTAGCCTAAGACTGTCCACAAGAGGACTTTCGACGCAAGCTACTTAGGTAGTGCATTGTTTCTTTCTTTGTATCATAATTAACCATAAAAAGTACATTTAAGACAAGGAATAACCTGGTTTAATGTTTTTAAAATAACATATATGCAAAATTTTACAAAACGTCAAAAATTGTAGGTCTAATGTCTTTTTATTGATTGAAATATATATTTATACTGGGTAACCTCTTCAGTCAAAGACTGGTCTCCCAGAGGGCACAGTGGGTGATCAGTGGCTGTGATGTACTAATACACCGGGGTAACCCCCTACTCGTCTCGAAAGATGTACTAGGTTCTTTAAAGTGCACACGAGCAAGTTGTGTACACTGGACCTACGGTTTATAGTCCTTATCCGAGAAGACTCGTTCTACCACCAGAACCATGGAGTGAGTGAGCCTCAAACCCCTGCCGATGTTATGGCTACGTGATTACGGTTCCACTGTCTTAACCGCTCGGCCACTCACCCACCCTTAATTAATTGTGCGCATAAGGGGGATTGTTTTCAATTATAATATTCTTCTTACCTTAGCTTGTAATTCAGCATAAGCTGCCTGGAATGCTACCTGGGCATTGGCACCGGTCATTGCATGAGCTGAAAGTGCTTTGGCAATGTCATCTGCACCTAAAATATAACAAATTGCCTTTATTGAATTTGATTGTTCATTTGAAGAAAACAAATATGAATAATTTCTGGTTTAGAAAGAATTACCAGAATTCAGATGTTTGGTTTTGGCTTGGTTTCCACTTGGATGCAGTGCAAGTACATAAGCCTACTGCAAGTAATTTGAACAATCATGATGCAAGGAATCATCCCAACTGCCGCTTGTGATTGGTCACCTTACTTGCATTGCACGTAAGTTGTTGTGTTGAGTGCAAAGCTTTCATGAGAATTGTATTTTTACGACTTAAAACATCTAAACATTATCCCAACTTACTAGTTTGAAGAAAAAGGTGTGATATACCCAAATATGGTAACGATATGCCCAAATATGGTAGTGATGAAATCATCATGTCCATATATGGGTCCATCACATTTTTTGTAACATAGTGTAAACAAGGCTTGAAGATCTTACTTTTCTTTGGTTCATTTGCAGCAGACTCTTCTAATTCCTTCCTTTTCTGATCTTGCATCTTTTTAGCTTTCTCTAATCGTCTTGCTAAGGCTTCTTGAGCATGAATTGCAGAGTCATAACCACCTCGACGTCCACCACCACCACCACCACGACCACTAAATGGTGATTTTGAGCTGAAAAACACAAGAATTTAAATAGTTACTGATAAGATTTTTATCAAGATTTATAATGCAGATTATAAAACTAGACTTAATTACTTAAGCTCTGTGTACACTATCAAACTAATTTGACAAAAGGTGTGATGTGCCCAAAAATGGTAGTCATATTCCTAAATATTTTAGTGATATGACATCATCATGTCCATATATGGACAACACATTTTTTTCAATTGTCACATAAAATTTGATAGTGTAGACAGAGCTAAATACAAATGTTAAATTGTTCAATTGTACACCAAGGTAATACACTGTGACTTACCGTGAGCGTCTGTCACGGTGTGGTCTAGGGGAGCGTGAACGTCTACGTCTGTCATCGCGTCTTTTTCGCTTTGGCGACCTTGAATGAGATCGTCGATATCGTCTCTTTCCTGGAGATCTAGATCGTGACTTCCGACGCGGCGATCTAGACCGTGAATGTTTCTTGGGTGTTCTGGACCGTGACGATCGCAATCGATGACGTTTCTTGGGTGAACTCGACCGAGAGTTACGACGAGGTGGCGATTGGGATGGTGATCGCCTTCTCCCTTTTCGTTTTGGTGATATTGAATCTCTTTCTCGCCTATTCTTCACTTTTGCTCGTTCACGTGAAGGGCTCCTCGATGAATCGCTGTTTTCATCAGATGAAATTGGTTTCTTAGGACTATCAAGCAATGGCGATTGCTTCTTCTCAACCTTGCTGTCTATTGATGACGTTCTGGCCTGTGTTGGGAGAAACGGTGCGCTTTCAGAAAAATATCCAACAAAATGTGTTAGAACATTTGAATATGATGACACATATAATAGAAATATCCCTTAGTACAAATATACTTTATTGTATATTTCATGGCTGGACAGAGCAGGGGCGGATTCAAGGGGAGGGGGAGGGCCAATCAGCCTGGGGCCCCCTCTAAATTTCACAAATTGTAATGTAAAAGATAGGACATCAAATTAAGTTCAATTTCTAAAAAAGTTCTATTTCACTGCTTTTAAGGCCCCCCCCCCCCACCCACCCCTATTTAAAAATCATGGATCCGCCACTGCAGTGTGGAACTTCAACACACATATATATCTTCCAATTTAAAGCGTATTTTTTAGAGGAATTTAGTTTTAGTGGTTTTGGTAATTGAATTGAATTGAAATTTATATTTATACTGGGTAACCTCTTCAGTCAAAGACTGGTCTCCCAGAGGGCCCAGTTGGTGATCAGTGGCTGTGATGTACTAATACACCGGGGTAACCCCCTACTCGTCTCGAAAGATGTACTAGGTTCTTTAAAGTGCACACGAGCTAGATGTGTACACTGGACCTACGGTTTATAGTCCTTATCCGAGAAGAATCGGAATATCTATAAACTGAAAGTAATTGAAAGGAATGGATATATAATTTTAAGGTAAAAAGTTAAATCTGTATTAAAATTTAACATTTTACCAAAACATAAACTCTATTAACTACACCTATTAAATTTATTTAGATAATCAAACTGTTGGGAAAGTAGTATTATGGATAACACACTCGAAAAATAGAGAAAAAAAGTACTAGTGCATACTATTGCACGCCTTGTGACCCACAATCGTCAAATTAAATGACAAGAATAATATATATTACGTCATGGAGGAAATATTTATATATTTTCTCCGTGATATGTATGACATGTTCTGCTTGCACATTTTGTATTGAAATGTGTAAAGCATTCTTCTAATCTTACCTTGGCAGGAGACACGCTCCTTTTTCGACTGCTCAAGTCTCTACCGAATTCATCGACCATTGGTCGACTTGATTTTCTTCTTGACGAATGCTGTATCATTTTTACAGTAAATACGTTATTAAAATTTGCTTATAAATTTAAAGGCATTCTATAGCACTGTTTTGTTTGATAAAATGTACTGTATTGTTAGACAAGGTAGACTGCTTTGACAAAGCAATATGGCGTAATACAGTATGTAGCTCTGATCAGCATTTGGATAGCTTTAGACTACTACACCAAATGTACAGTATAACAAATTAAAGTGCTCATGCAAACTATAGCAAAACTGGCATGATAAATCATTACTAACATCTTTAACCTAATCCATGTCAAGCTACTAAATTTAGATGTGGAATGGCTGTAGAAATATTGATACATATAAAATTGATGTAAAGCAACAAACCTCTGGTCACTTACCTCATTACTGCCACTTCTATATTTGCGTCTTCTCTCTTCAGAAAAAAAAAATTAAAATAACTGTAATTATTCTCTTTGAAAGCTTTGCTAAAAGAGTGTTGGGAATGCAAAAGCATGTTCTTTCATTTAAATTCTAAGTTTTTCACGACTGTAGACTAGATTGAATAACGTGGCCTTTACTTGATTCATGACATTGTTAATGAGCTCATATTAATATTGTAATATGTTATAGAGGCTCCTCAAGACTAAGCCTTGTAAGGAACATCTGAGTGAAATTGAATTTAAATTTTCAGGTATTTGAATTTCATTTGTAATGCGATGTTTTTTTTTCAGAATAAATTCAGAGTGCTAACAAATTATTACAAAATAAAACTTCAAAAATATTAACCATGTGATCTAGAACGCCTTTTTCTTTTCCTTGATCTTGACCTCCGCCTACGAGAACCCTTCGATCTTGACCGAGACCGACGTCTTGATGACTTTATACGCGACCCTGATCTGGAGCGACGTCTGGAGGTTCCTTTAGATCTGGACCTTCTTCCTCTTGACCGTGACCTACGTCCTTTTGATCTAGACCGATTGCTTCGTGACTTATGAACCTTCTCACGTGACTTTGATCTAGAAATTCTTGATCGTGATCGTCCTTCACGTGACCTGGACCGTTTACTCCTAGATGGTGACCGTTTCTTTGGACTTTTTCGTTCTATTGATCTGGAGCAACTGCGAGACCTTGATTGGTATTCTTTTGATGGTGATCTATACTCCGTAGCTTCAGACGTCACAGTTGCAAGCGGTTCATTTAGATTCTCTTTTATTTCAGGCATTTCTTCTTCATTTAAGAAAGGGATACGACATTCCTTATCAATTGGGAAACTATTTTCAGGTGTCGGATCTGTTGGGTTATACAAATTGTTAAAATCGACAGTATTAGTTTGTTCAATATTTGTCAACACAGGCGCAGCTGAATATGCTTCTGCGACAGTTTCAAGTTTGCTTGTTCCTGGCATATCAACCTCTGTTCCATTTGTTTCCTGTGCTTTCATATAATGTTCCGCTTCATCCTTGGGCGGAGGGGAGTCAGAACGACTTAGTAGAGGAGGTGAATCATAATTTCCATCATTTGGTTTTGTAAAACTAGTATATTCTTCTCTAGAAACAAGTCTAGGGGGTGAGGGGTAAACGTCTATTTTATCTAGGCCTAGGCCGGATTTCATGTGTTCTCCTGGTCGTTGAATTCCATACTCAAAGCTTCTCTTATAAAGGTTCTAAAAGAATGATTGAAAAAAACATAAAAATTGCAGATTCAAGAATGTTTTAATATAAAATATCACTTTAAATTACTAAGCAGTATTCATTTCAGTCATTGGTAGCTACCATGTCTACTAATACAAGTACCAAGCATAGCTAGCTTACTGGATCCCTTCACCTCTGCCTCCTAACTTACTACCCTCAAGCCTAGCCTGTCTAGGACACAATGCCAGCGCGTGCTGCTTTTCCTTTTTTTTTTACAATACATCACCATATCTAGGCCTATAGTAGGCCTAGCCTAGTACGAAGATTTTCTCTCCTAAAATGGTTAAATAAAGGCTGTTAAGGCATAGTTTGACTAACAATTTAAAACATATCTACAATATATATTGTGTACACATATTTTAGGCACGAAATTATACCTCTTGAGCACGTAAATCCGCACTTATTTCACTGGAATCGCTGTCGTAGGACGCCAGACCGTCCATGTTTTGTTGCTTGATGCCCGGATGTTGAGATGTAGCTGCTGGTGGTTGATTTTCACAGTGAAAAGTGCTCAAAGAAAATTATGGTTTTTAGTGTCTCAACTCTCTAAAATATTAATTTAGTGGTTCCGTTTAGGCCTCTAGGTCCCCATAGAGTCGAGTCCATTCGGACCATTCTATAATGAAATCGGCATTAACATTCAGTAAAATTATTAATTCTTCTTAATTTTAGGCCTGCCCTTTATATTACGGAATGATAATGTGTGTGTCCTTATTTTGGCTATTGATAAATAAACTGATGCTATATCTTTTTATCATCGCCATAGAAACGTATTATTAATAATTAATGTTGAAAGTTGATGCCTTCAATGAGAAAATATGTATGATTTATACTCTATAGTAAAAAATGTTGCAGCAGGCCTATTAAAAGCATACAAACAATATTATTAAATTATTGTAGATAGTTTCCCGGATCCAAAATTCCTATAAAGCCTATTTGAATTTAGGAGTCAAGTTCAATCTTTTATGTCGGTCACTGATGGTACTAATGTATTATACTATTAGTCACGTACAGCGCGTCATTAAAAAAATGTTATACTCATGACGTCACACTTGATACCAGCATTATATTCAAAATGCAACATATACATTATTGTATAGTTTCATCGTAGTTTCTATACCGATAGGAAATGAAATGTTGCCGCGATCATAAATACATCCATGACAAAAAATCGAAAATGCAAATTTGAATTACTTATGCTTGAAATATACACTAATAAATATTGATTATACTGAGATATTTCCTAGAGATGGGATCGATTCGAGTTTTTACTTAACATTTGGCATTTGTAGGCTATACTGTATGTTTTAAAAACCAAGTACCTATATTTTTTAATTTAAACTTTAAAAATATTTTAATAGCGTAACTCTTTATAGAGGGCAGTAATATCATAATATCATACCGCAATCAGATATCAGATAACATTATTGTATTAAAATCGGAGCGTGCACACACCACTTATAACATTCTGTTTCAATCGCCACTCAGATTCAGGTCAGACGTTCGTCGGAGTGATTCCACATCTAGTCTTCCATACTCATCAACAGATCAACCAAAAACTCAAGCATGCCATCTGCGGATAAATTTGTCGGTGTTTATGGACTCCATAAGAGTGAGAATTTTGATGAATACATGAAGGCACTTGGTAAGATGAGTTTTATTTTGATGTGTAGGCCTAAACATGAGATAAACTGTGTGTCTGGAACCTGTGAGCTAGTAGTGTTCTCCTGAAAGTCGTAGTATTGTCATGATATCAATGGTCACTCCTTAATATTTTTTAAAATTAGGCACAGCCTATAATATACGACCTTCATCTGTTCGGTAATATGAATTCTATTCAATGACATCTATGATTATAATTGGGAATTTATTTCTATAGGTTTAGTATATCATTTAAAACAAAAGAAGTTGGATGTTTTATTTAAACGGACCCCTAGAGAGAAATGACCTCTTAACAATATTATATGTAAAATGCAGTATTTTTGTATAGGCCTATGCCTACTCTTCTTTGAATCATGTTTTTGCGGATGATACTACCATTGTAGGTCTATGATGACAGTGATGAGTCTAATTATCGCAACCAAGTTAAACGAGTTGTAGACTGGTGTAACGAAAACAATCTGTTCTTGAATGTATCTAAGACTAAAGAAATGGTTGTTGATTTCCGTAAATCACTTAATGTCAAATATCCAATATTTATTAATGGTATATCAGTTGAGTTTGTAGAAGAATTTAAATTCTTGGGTATTTATATTTCAAATGATCTGAAGTGGCATATTAACACACGTAACATTATTAGAAAGGCCCAAAGAAGAATCTACTTCCTACGTAGACTTAAATCATTTGGTATAAACTCTGTAATAATGTCGTCCTTCTATAGGTCAGTTATAGAGAGTGTAATAACGTATTCTTTAACGGTATGGTTCGGTAGCGCTACCGAAAATGAAAAGCGTGACCTAAATAGAATAGTCAAGACCGCATCGCGTATAATTGGATCTACACAACTGCCTTTGGAGAACATATTTTCGGATCGTCTTCTGAAAAAGGCAGTGGCTATCAAAGATGATCATTTTCATCCGGCCTCTAGTATGTTCCAGTTGATGCGCAGCGGTCGGCGATTTCGTTCTATTAAGGCCAATAAGGCACGATTTACAAATAGTTTCTTTCCAGGATCTATTAGAGCCTTAAATATGATGTAGACTTTTTTTTGTAATGTTCTTGTTTTTTGAGTTCGTGTTGTGTCCGTTGGATATTGTGCTCCGCCAACAGAGCAAACAGAATTTCTATGTTTTTCCTAAAACAAATGATAATAAATGATACTTGACTTGACTTGACTTGACTAAAACGTGGCATTTAGTAATAGATTGTAACGCCAGAGGCGATTAAATGTTATTGAAGTTTAATTTAAAACAAATGTCAATCCATTTAGCCATGAACCTAATCTTGTTCAGCATGAAATAGATTAAACTTCCGAAAGATTCGAGACACGCGCCGCGCCTAAAATTGTTTTAAAAATCCAGCATTTGTGTCTATATAATGTTTCCTGTTTCTTTCGTTGTGCGCGTAAGAAAAATTTACACAGACGAGCGGTAGGCCTATACAATAAGCGGAAAACCGCGTAGCTTGTCCTGACGTAAAATATATCCTGAGCGGAAATCGCACGTCCGCTCCGCGTTGTGTGTAAATGTTCATAAATGAATAACATAGATTCTACCATTTTATTACCGTTAATAGATCGACCGTTTGTCTTAATGTGAAAAATAGAATTTCACCTCCTTGATCATTCATCCGTTTACTCACGCACCGTGCATTTCCTCGTATAGGCTATTAATTTACTCGTTCGTTCAAATTGTACCATGATGGAGATCTCACTGACTGTACATCTTTGGCCTAGATACTTGATCAATGACTTAACATTTCGTTTCAGGGGTTGGTATGATATTACGTAATCTTGGTAACACAGCAAAACCTACATTAACTGTAACTGCAAATGGGGACTCACTTAAGTTTTTCTCTCAGACGACACTCAAAAATACTACAATAGAATTTACTATTGGCAAAGAGGCTGAATCATCGACTATGGATGGACGAAAAATCAAGGTACAGTAGAAATCCTACTCCCAATTGAGGAGACACCGTGTGACCCAGGACAGTGCCCACTGGGAGATGTTTCCGCCCTTAAATTGCGGTTGGCCTATGTTAAACTTATATTGTCATTCGTTCAAGGATGGTAAAGTTTCCCCTTCTTGATAGGGGTCTTCCCTAGTCGAACGTCTCTCCAAACAATCAAACAAGCCTCCTTCTTCCACTTAATATTATCGACCACATTTAATGTCCCGGATGTGTATAATTTCACGCAATTACCCGGTAAAGTCGAAACCTAAGCTAATGCTAACGGCCGTGGTGCCCATCTCCATTTCCTTAGCGTTTGGGCCAGACTCCACTAAGTGTGTATGTTTGTGGGGGGTACGCCACTCCTCCCGCACAAACGAGTCTGATTTACCTTCCCAGTACTTTTCACATACCCATTTCTATCACCTGGGTGGGGAGGAACAATGTGGATAAAGAATCTTGCTCAAGGACTCAACACTGCAGTGACCGAGCCGGGGCTTGAACCGACAACCTCTTGATTGCAAGTCCAATGCTCTAACCACTGCGCCACAGTGCTCCAATTACCCGGTGAACACATATCTATCTATTTGACTAAACATTAATTGATCTAAATCCGTTCAGAGCTCAAGCTACACAAACATGTGAGGTTGTACTAATCTCTGCAGACAAGACAAGAACATACATGGGTTGTTTATTTTATCTACGATAATCGATATAATAATATCGTACGAGAATCGGGTGTAAATTGTGTCGTGTCATGTTCTTGATTAATTAAATCGTGATTGAAACCTGGACCAATTACACTCTAAAAGTGCAACATGGAGACGACCACCGTTTAAGAATAGGGAAAATCACAATATAATAAGTGAGAGAAAAATGTCCACATCCTGTACAGCTGAAATGCACATTTAGCAAAAATGATAACATATTTCTTGTTATGTTTTTTTTTATATTAAAGTCAACAGTCGTATGGGATGGTGAGAAATTAAAAGAAGTTCAAGTATCTGTAGATGGAAAAGGAAAGACGACAACGATTGAAAGAGAAATGAACGATGAAGGGGATTTGGTTATTGTAAGTTTGCATTCTGAACACTGTTAAATGCCTTAAGCTTGGTTCCCACTTACTAGGACGTACGCAAGGACATAGTAGACGCAACGCAAGCTAATTGACCAATGACAAGCGACAGTTCGAATCATCCATCGCTTGTGATTGGTCAAATCACTTGCGCTTGCGTCTTTGCGTTGCGTCCTAGGTGGGAACTAAGCTTAGGCCTACTGTCAATTCAATCATCACATGATCGTCACGTGACTGTTAAATATCCTTATAATTATGTCTATACGATACGTGCAATGTTGAGCAAATATAGCGAATTTCCATAATAATTTATGATTTAAAAAAATACATCCCTCCAGACAATTAAAGGTGTTTCCTTATTATATTTAACGGGCCTTTTAATGACATCACAAACAAAAAACGATATCCCTCACATATATAATAAAACATTTTCTCGTAATTTTTGTTTGTGATATTGGATTGGGACTTTATCTTTTGGGTATATGTTGTGCATTGCATGTTTAACGACAACGCCCACTGACCCATATTACATCGGTCCGATCATGTGACAATACGGGCCTTCACAACTAATCAAGATAAACCTTTACTGAACAACAGTTAACTGTCAATTTGATAATTATTCTAAATTTAACCTATGTTTCATAAGGTTCAAGTGTCGGTATAACTTGTTTTAATCAAACTCCCAGGGTCCTATTATCGAGATTACTTGATTATTCTCGTCTATCTCTTTCAGGTGTCTCTCATACAAGATTAATACGATGTCATAGTTGTGTTGATTGATAATTTTGATATTTTTATTTATTTTATTAGACATGTACAGTCGATAATATCGTCGGTGTACGAGTGTACAGGAAGAAGTAGATCATCACGTGACTATTCATGTTTGTTGCTTGACCAAATTATTTGTTTAATAAATGGAGAAATTTAACGCAAAATCTTCAGCTATGAAGTGCATGGAACGCTAAAGCGGGAAGAAACACAAATATGGACGCGCGCGTTCAAACACTGATAATAGTACACGTTTGTACGCGCGCGTAATCTTTATGTCTCTTCGACGGATCTTAATTGGTTGGAGCACTCATTAGTAATTATTATGTGGTTTATACCGTTAAGCGGAAATCTAACACTACTTTAAATGAGATGCTATATAGTAGGCCTATCGTTTAACAATCAAAATGATGTGCAAAAAAAACGGATTGAGGAAATGTTAAAAATAGCATAGTCATACACTATCAAGTGTTTGGTTTTAATAGTTTTCCTTTTGAGTATTGTTCTTCCAATATAATAGAGGCCTATTTCATTGAAATGAATCACACCCTTCCTTTTGAAACAATGCAAATGTCAAAGTTCATTTAATATTTTTACGAAATACTGTATGTACTAACATGCAGTATTGTGAAACCAAAGTGAAGTTAAAATAAGATTGTTATTCATGTTTTGCCAAAATGATTCAATAAATATATAATTCTTCTGCCAAGTACTTTGTGGCTTTCTTTTAATATCGTTTCTTTTTAATACCAGAGGTCTATAAGTTTTCCGAAACGTTGCTATATAATATATATATATAAGTAAAAGTTATTGTTTATTTACTAAGGGTGAAAAACATTGGCATGCATATGTTATGTTCCAAAACCGTGACTTGTTGTTTGTAGCGATTGTAACATTGTATGGCGTAAACGATTCGAAGGATTACGTTCAATTCGATTTTTCCAAAAAGTTCCAAACCTCCAACCGGTCTCGCCTGAGTCCACCAATACTAATTTAATCAGTCGTATAGTCGGTGACTCATCATATTGTAAATGTGACCGGCTATATCAATCAACAAGCAAATTTGAACTTGTTGGACTTTATGTTTGATGATATTGAACTAACGTTTACTCAAACCCTTACCCCTTGCCTTAAATTCGTGTACACTCCCCGTATTTTGTGGACAGTGTAATTTGAATGTTAACTGACTTTGTCGCCAGCAACGTCCTTTTTCTCTTCTCACGTGTACGCGATAATAAAGTTGTCATTATCTCGTAACGTCTATCAAGCGTAAAAACACTAACCGTACCTACTCGGCGTTTGGACGCAATATGTTCAACGTCTGTTACGTGTTTTTTTTTTTTTATATAGGTGCTGATAAGCGCTGGTTTCCATCGACTAATGTTCCTTTTGGTGGTTTATGTTGCGAAAGAGATGTTAAGCTGGTAAATGAGCATGGCTTAGCGCTCAGCCAGCGAAACTTCTGGTTAGTCATGCCGTTACGTTGGAAAATATCTCTGAAATTCACATGATTGTGTTTTTTGGTCTGGTGGTGTCTGTTCTGAGTTTTCTTCCCCGAACCTATGCTTGTTCGCTCACTGGTACGACTCATCAGAACTCGAACGGTGGCTAATTTTAGTTTTGATAAGTCCATTAATTCGTTTTCTTCCAGTTTCTGATAAACTGACGCAGAAACTGAGGAACTGAAAAAAGAATGAATAATAATGTTATTAATAAAAACCATGAAAATATTTTCATAAAAGAAAATTCTCACCTTCTCTCCGAATACGATGTAAATTACTTGGATGTGGTGGTGGTGACGATAACGGTGATGTCAAATATGGTAAAAAAAATCATTAAAACAATAGCTATGATGACAAATATTAAATAATAATGATGTTAATGATATAATTGAAGATGATAATGGGTATTATGACAAGGACAATAGCCGTGCCACGGCTAGG
This sequence comes from Antedon mediterranea, assembly GCF_964355755.1. Classification (NCBI taxonomy): domain Eukaryota; kingdom Metazoa; phylum Echinodermata; class Crinoidea; order Comatulida; family Antedonidae; genus Antedon; species Antedon mediterranea. The sequence goes on from NC_092672.1 coordinate 34,161,859, forward strand.
CCTACTATATAATAATGAAGTCAGATATTATTTACCTTACAGTCTCCTTATGTTGCACTGGTGGAACTCTGAGGGTAACATCCGGGGTAGGCGTGCGTAAACAAATCGAATCCCCAATCTTATTTTTTCTGTACTCTTTGATATAAGTACCGACGTCTGAATGATGAACAAACGGAAATGGACTCGAGTTTGAGGTAAAACCCGAAGTAACAGAGCTCGGGGTCTCGGAACTTCGTCGCAGCAGCCACATGTTTCTTTTCGGTAATTTCTGATGACGATCACCTGCGCGTACGCGTTGTTTACGCAATGTACTACACGTGATTAATCCGTCACAACACGTTCGTTGTTTTTGGCAATATTTGCAGTATTCGTCACACAAGTTCCAGCCAGAAAATATTTCTTCATTTCCAAGTTTTCTTAATTTGTGTTCCATCTAACAAATGGAAGAAATTTTAAAAATTCCAAAGTCATCCACTTGCATGTTCCCTTATTTTGCAAAAGTGATATCCTTATAAAGAAAAAAACAATTTGAGTCGTCATGCCATTATCCTTGCATATGTTTGTTTTGTATCTACGAAAAAACATGAAGAAGTTTCATTTATCCAGTGAAAGGTGTCATACCATTCTGGTAGATTCTAATGTTTAGAGCTGACTTGCATTCATCGTGCTCAGAAGTCTTCATACGGCTGCTGGATACAATCTTTACATGCTAGGTAACATTTCTTTGAAGTGTTAACGTAATCTTACGCGAGTAACAAGAATGTTGGAAACAGTTTCTCAATCCTATAGCGTTAAACCTCTAAGTTTCTTAATCCTATGGTGTTAAAACTCAAAGTTTCTCAATCCTATGGAGAGTTAAAACTCAAAGTTTCTTAATCATATGAAGTTAAACCTTCAAGTATCTCAATCCTGTGGGGTTAAAACTCCAGCTTTCCCAATCCTTTGGAGTTACAACTCCAAGTTTCTCAATCCTATGGAGTTAAAACTCCGAGATCCTCCACAAAAAACAAGATGAATGTATGACGTTCACATGCCAACTAAACTGACTTAGCTCGGTACCTTCATAATTAAGGTACATTACTTTAAGATACAAACGGCCGTGGGTAAATGTGCTTCAGAGTGTATCCTTTTTGGTATGTAAATTAGCTCTGTATTACTTCTTTTGTTCCAGAGGTGTTCACACCATTCACCTGATTGGTAGATCGCATTTAATCGATAATTGACCACTTCAAATCACCATTAGATAATGAACGTTGAATATAACAGTTGAGACGCTAAAAGGAATACGAAATACTATAGAAAACTACAGTAGGCAAGAAAAACAGATCGAACAAAGGGTGTAATGAAAGATTTATTATTAGAAGGGGATAAAGGATGTATTTTAAGTTCATTGCGACGATCCAAAAATCGATATAGACCCGTGTTTTTTTTCTTAACATCGCTCGTAAAAAGTTACGATGCATGAAAAACGGAAATCACTGTAAATAATACTGCTGTACTGTACAAACATGTTTCGACGAAAAGGTCAATCCGGTCCTTCTTAAATTAATAGTACTGTAGTATTAATTTTGTCTTATTGTGCAAAATTAAAAACACGTCTTATTTATTCACTGTACAATTAAATATTATGTAACATTACAATGGCATATTCAACAATATTATCTTTAGTAAAGATATATTGTCCCCCTCAACAATTTAGTTTTTTTTCTAAATATGCCATTTTAATGTCACATAATTTTTAATAATTATTTTTCATGATTTTGGGGGACAATACATCTTTAAAGAACTTTTACTTACAATATTACAGTATTATATATTACTGCATTTCCAAAACTTAAGGCGCCAAAGGGGTAGTGGGAAAAAAATATTGTCTATTTGTTCGTTTCATAAGAATGTGTGCCTAAATGTCCCAAACAAGTGTTTCTACTACTGTATATTGAAATATTTCTTGATTTGTTGATGAATTACAGCCCTATATATGAAGTATATTAACTTTTATATATTTCTTTGTTGATGTTAATTGTCTTTTGTATAGGGCCTAACCAAAATTAATTTTCTCCAAAGCGCTACGACCACAAGCCTCGAAACAAGGTGGAAATTACATCATTTCATATGTTATGCAAAAGAGATGGGTTTTCAGCAACTGTTTATAAAGTTTACAGTGGAGTTGGAATTCTTGAAATTCTACTGTAATTAAAGAGTAATGAAAAACACACAAAGGAAAAACAAACAACTTGATAAAATACTTTTAAAATGATTTATTTCAACACAATTCAAACAACAATGTTATACTGAGTTAAAATTCTTGAGTGACTGAATGTTAATAATTTATCATTTTTGTTTTTTATTTGTTGTTGCTTCGTTTTAATCAAACAGTCCGAAGCCCATATCGTCATCAGATTCTTCCGACTCCTCTTTCTTCTCTTCTTTCTTTTCTTCTGCAGCTGAAAAATGTAAATATATCATTTAATTTCAATAGCCACACCTCCATTAGGATATCCTTTATTTAGGGGACACTTTCCCATGAAACAAGAGGCAATATATATTTTAAGCCCTGTCTACACCATCACACTTTATGTGACAACAAAATGTGATTGTGCCCATATATGGACATGATGATGTTCTATCACTACCATATTTGAGCATATCACCACCATATTTGGGTACATCACACTTGTTTGATAGTGTAGACAGAGCTTTAAACACTACAGACAACCTCGAATTTAAGTGTTGGTATGTTTTACTGTATTCTCAGAATGTAATAGTCATCAGCCTTTAATTATCAGCGACCCTAACCTAGACTCATTAATTTGCAATTCAATTGGACAATGCCTAACCTTTGATCTTAAACATTATCGAAAATGCTTAATTTGCAAATAGGTTTTGAAAATAATCAAATCAAATAAATATCGAAACATTTAATCATGGCTTGCCTCTTATTATTTGGAGTCAGTTTTATACTATGTTATTCATTTCTTTTAATTTATTTAATGAAAACACAAAGCAACAGAGTCACCATAGCATGAAATGTCTGTAGCCCCAGAAGAAATTAACTACATAAAATTTAAAATACATTAAAAAAAACTATGCCTTCCCTGAGTGCACGTATTTTATCTCTGTATGCTCAGAAAAACTATAATTATCAAATCAACGTATTTCAGTCGAAAGATGGTGTTAAATAAATCATCATTACATACAGCTTTTTTAATGCAGCCAAAAACTAGATGATTAATGATATAATAACAAAAAAACAACTAGATGATTCAAACTGGTTTTCATTTGGGTGTTCCTAATCGAAACTTCCTTGATAAATTCTATGATTTTACAAAACTTACCAGCTTCTCCGCCGCCACCTCCAGCAGCAGCACCACCACCACCACCTGAGGCAGCACCTCCACCGGATGGCACTGAAGCTAACTTGCTCTGACCTGAATGCAAAATATTTATTGGGTTAGAAATAATAAATAGAATAGTAATATTAAAAGCTATCAATAGTATCAATAATACATACAAGGGGTCTAAAAAAAAGTTGTAGAGAAACAACAGTTTAACAGAGACAGGGAAACTAAACACCTCACAATATCTTCCTATTATGTCTTATCTCAGTGCTCTTATTTGTCTCTGTATGCTCAGAAAAATTATAATTATCAAATCAACGTATTTCAGTCGAAAGATGGTGTTAAATAAATCATCATTACATACAGATTTTTTTTAATGCTGCCAAAAACTAGATAATTAAACCAGTTGGTATTTTATTTAAAATAGTGTTCTCAATTGAATGGTGTTTGGAGGGCGTACTCAATTGGAGAGCGTTCTCAATTGGAGGATGTTCTCAATTTGAGAGCGTTCTCAATTGGAGGATGTTCTCAATTGGAGGATGTTCTCAATTGAACTGTTTCTTGGATCTCATGTTTGGTTTACAGTACATTTTGCTTATTTCATTACCTTCAGCAATGACTTCATTGATATCTTTTCCTTGGAGCTCTTCAATTACACGGTCCAGCTTATCTTCTTCAGCATCAATGCCAACACTGGCAAGGATCTTCTTGATGTCTTTAGCATTGGGGTTGTTGTTACCACCAAGAGTAGCTAACAAATAAGCGGCCACGTAACGCACTAAATTATAAACAGAATGATCAAATATTGAGCTCTTTCAAACTTTATGCAACAACAAAATGTCATGTGCATGTCATATCAATACTATTTTTTTTTATAGTGAAGACAGAGCTTAGGGTATAAAATATCAATAATTAGCAACAAAAATGGAGAAATATTCATACATTAAGAATTAGGATATCTGTTGTTTAGAAGAGGAACGCTCATGATATTTCATAATAGTATTACACTAACTAATGAATTCCATTAAATTAAGGTTTTATTTGTTTGAATTTAATTGAATTAATTTCTTTTAGGAAATAGATATGGTTGAAAATATCTTGACAATACAATGCAGAGTATTGTACAAACCACACCCGCACCACCAAAACCGCACCTACTTCTGCCAGGATGTAACATATTTAAAAATAATACTTTAAGAATGATATTCATGAGAATTAATTAATTAAACATTTCAAAAGGTTGAAAAACAGAGATATTTTTAACCAGCAGCCTACTTTATTTTGAAGGAAATTACAAGGCATACTGCAAAAACATATTCTCTTTACATTTCAAAGAATGTATTTTATACTAAAAAGCGTTAGAATCATTGTTCTGTACTTCTTTGGAATAAATTTTCTATAATTTAATTTACAACTTTTCAATGAAAGGTCAGAAATGAATTATAGTTGCATTGCATTTAAATAGTCTTAGAATCAAGATATATACATAAACTTTCTTGTTTCTGCCAACATTTATAATATAAAAGCTTTCACTGTTTCCGCATGTTCAGAATAATTAATAATGCATCAATTTTTTCAGTCGAAAGATGGTGTTAATTAATTCATCATATCATGCTGAAAAAAGTAAACAAAAATGTATTTATTCTTAGCAATAAAGCTCCATAAATCACATGCACCTTCACCATGAAAGGTCAGTCATGGCGAACGCAATGGACCATGTCCACATGCCACGATTTCCGCGAGGCTATCGACAAAAAGAGGGCTTCGAAAAAACTTGTTTATTTCTCGATTTATATTTATAATTTCTGTTAATTGTTTATATAAGATTATACCATAAACGTTCAAAATGAATGTAGTCGAACATAAAAGTTGACATATATTCAATAAACCTTACTTTTAAGTCTATTTTCGACACGAAACTGTGTGCACGCTGTGTAAGTTGATTTCAGTTTGTTGGGAAAGAATGATAACACGCATGCGCTCGACCGCCACCACTAAAAAAAGAGGGCGCAATATTAAAATATGAAAACATAAAACAACAACATTTTGGTGTACTGTAGGCCAGCCTAGTCCTAGCGTCCTAGCTGGACTTTGTAAACTTTTTAAAGCAATTTGATGATATGCGCATAATTCGTTAAAGCATGTACGTCATTGTTTACAATAATATTTTCATTATTAATTTACTTAATCTACAAGGCTAACTAGCAGGGTTGCTTTTATGTAAGTTAAGTAGTGACTGAGTAGGACCTGGCTGGTGGGCGTCCTACTTACTTGCACTACTACTACTAGCACCTAGGAACGGATGCTAGTCAAGTCGCCCCATCGCAAAGTCGCCCCATACAAAGTCGCCCCATACACAGTCGCCCCATCGCAAAGTCGCCCCAAAACAAAGTCGCCCTGACACAGTCGCCCCATTGCAAAGTCGCCCCATCGCAAAGTCGCCCCAACGCAAAGTCGCCCCATCGCAAAGTCGCCCCAACACAAAGTCGCCCCATCGCAAAGTCGCCCCAAACGTTAAAAAATAGTTTAAAAGTGCGTAAAATGTCGCAATGATACACAAAATAACACGGAACGTGTAGGCATAAAAGGGGAAGCCCCTCCATGTAGTCTCAGGTCACACGATCGGCACGCTCCCCAATCATCAGAGAGGAAGCCCCCAACTAATCACTCCGCGGTCGCACTAACGTGCTAGCTCTCACCAGAGGGAAACCCCCGTAATTACTCCGCCGTTGTCGCACTACAACGCACCATCTGAAGATGGGGAAACCCCGTCGGAGTTTTACGATGATATCAGTCGCGTTCGAAATCGGTGGCGTTTAATTTTGGTCGTGATAAAATGATGTTATACGATCTAGATTATTTTTACTTTGGTCGATGAATATTTATTATTATTAGGCCTATATTAATAATTGATTTTTGTTTTTATTTTACACTGAGGTCTATGATGAGAGAAAGATGTGTGCCTTAAAAATGACAATTTGTAAACATAGTTTAAGATTATAGTAAGCCTATTATTCAGCATAATGTCATTTAACAGTACATAAATTTAAATGTGAAATATTTTATAGGGAACGTAGGCTACGTCTGTGTCTTTTATTTTTTATATGCAACAAATTAGGTAAAACAATTTATTTATAAACATTCAGTTTACTATTATATACATAGTATTACAATGAACATTGATTATAAGCCTGGAAATGCAATCCCATCATTATATCCATTATAAAATTGCATCATATCGCCACTACGTGCATGTGTGTATTCGTCGTACGTCCGTGTACGTATTATTCCGTGCCTCTTCACTGTCATGTCTTGTTTATTAAAATTAAATAAACACCCGATATGAGGATATTTATTAGGCATGATAATTAGAATGTTCTATAACCAAAAGGGTTGAAAAGAATTTCTTCAGTAAAATGATCATTCTGCTGTTGAATAAAAAGCGACTCGCAATCTGAAACATTCTCTGAAACCAATCGGAGCTGCTCCTTCTGGTATCTGTTTCCTTCTCACAGCTGCTACGTCTTTCTGCTGCCCGTCGGGGATTCCCCTTTTTAAAAAACACGCACACGATATTCATACTGTACGATGGTTTTTCCATGGTCAAAATGTAGCGTTTTAATTTTACTAAAATACCTGCATGTGTAAAACGATCATATCGGCGAAGAAATCCCCTTTTTTTTATTTCTTCATTTTGAAAAGTCATAATTAAAATTAAATAACTATAGACACATAACTTGTCAATAAATGCAAAATGATCAGTAAGTAGCCTATATAACATTTATTGTCTTACAACGCTGTTATTGTTTTAACTACTGTAAATATACGAAGGCCTACTATTTATACACGCGTATGTTGAAGAAAGATTCGTAATTGTGGCTCTATTAACTAATTTTAAAATCATATTAAATTAACATTTTCGAAACTATAAATCAGGGATAATCTTTTCGAAATCTTTTTAGAACTTTCAAACAAGGGACTATTTTTTAATGATTTTTAAAAAGCACATCACTCCATTATAACCTGTAAAATAAAAATTAAAACACAAATTATGTATATAAATAGGGTAAACATTATAATGTATACGACATTTAGCGCGACCAAAGTAACAACGCAATCGATATCAAACGCAACCGCTATATGATTAAAACAGCGTACTACTAGCGGCGGCACTTCCGAAATAAAACCGTGGGCGACTTTGCGATGGGGCGACTTTGCGTTGGGGCGACTTTGCGATGGGGCGACTTTGCGTTGGGGCGACTTTGCGATGGGGCGACTTTGTAATGGGGCGACTGTGCCGGGGCGACTTTGTTTTGGGGCGACTTTGCGATGGGGCGACTTTGTATTGGGCGACTTTGTATGGGGCGACTTTGCGATGGGGCGACTTGACTGGATCCCCTAGGAACGTATCTATTCTAGCCACCTATATTATAGTATTATATATACAATATATCTAGGCCCAGCTAGACTAGAGGGCCAATAGGTAGGCTGGAAAACCAGCAGTGTTAGCTGCATTGTCATTGCGATATACTGTACAGTGTAGCCTAATAAAAATTGGTCCGGCATAGCGCCGCTATACAATCTTTTTGGTCAAACTTATGTTTACTTTGAAAATGTACATTCATGAGCTTTGTAAATTAGTACTTGACTGTTGCCGGTTCTCTACTAGCACCCCACGGTACTCTAAATTGCTCATATATTATGAATTTATTGAATTACTTTCAGCATTGATTTACCAACAACTTCAAGAAACATGTCCAAGTTGGAAAAGCTTAAAGACCTTGGGATAGTTCCATTCAAATCGGGACCTTTAGATTCCTACAGGTCAACGGCAAGATTTGATTGGATAAAAATGAAGATAACTATGGAAGGTGAAGATAAAATAAGATATATGGTATGTAAATATCTGTCTACACTAATAAACTTTATGTGACAAAAAATTTGATGTGCCCATATATAGACATGATAATCTCATATCACTACCATATTTGGGCATATCACTACCATATTTGGGCATTTTTTTTTAGTTTGACAGACCTTAACAACTAGTTGCATACTTTATGTTCCAATTTTCTGTTTGATTTAATTCAATATTTATTTTCTAAATTGCTATTTTTATAGAATAAAATATGGAAAACTTTAGAGCTTGACCCGGAGTTTCAACACCCTCATCGCGAGTTGACAATCAAGGAAAAACGTGAGAGAACGTTTAAGCAGATGAAACGCTTAATAGAATATGACCCCTTGCCAATCGATGTCGTCATGGAAAATCCTGTAGTGACCAACTGGTTCGTAGATGCAGTGGGAAGTTATGATTGGTCAGTATCTGTAAAGTTCAACTTAAATAGAAATGTGAGATATTTGATTTATACTTATAGTTTATGAATTGTTAACAAACACAGTATAATGAACACCCATACCTTGATCCATACTGTTATACCCCTTTCACACCAAAAGCAAAACTCCGGAGACACTCCGAAGTTGTTTTGGTGTGAAAGGTAAAATCAAGCAACTCCGGAGTATAAAACTGCAGGGTTGAACAGCTGAACATTCTCCGGAGAGCGAACTGCGAGGACACCCCGATGTTTTGGTGTATGCTATATTTGTTTTTATAGTGTTTTCTTTGTTATTATGACGAGCAATGAATTTCCTTTTTGAGGATCAATAAAAGTTATCTTATCTTATCTTATCTTATCGTAAAAGGTACGTTTTGAATGGTCTTAAACCCCGGGGTGTCTCCTTTATTATCTATTATTTCTAGAAAATGTAACTGTATTTTGTTTTTATTTGAGAAATAAATTTATTGATTGATTGATTGATAGATCACTCCGGAGTTTTGGTGTGAAAGGGGTATTATTGTTCATTTAGTATTAGTATAACATATAATAATATGGGGTTGCTTATCACATGCTATGGAACTCCGAAATATATTGGATGCCTTTTATTTTAAAATCTCAGCTCTCTCTAATCTACATTACATGTGCTCCATCCATGATGTCGCCTTTTCTCTATACTGCTCTCTATCAGTTGTTATGTCTCTGAATGGGAGACATTATTGGAGGTACATGCGTTATTTGTATGTGGCAATAATTACATTTTATACTACAGGTTTTTGGTCAGTCTTTGATGTCTTTAGGCTCCAGGCGTCATTTACCTTTTGCAGAGAAGTGTGAAATACTTGAAGTAAGTCTTTTGAAAGTTCTTTTGGATCAAAATTATTACAAAGTATACTGTAGAAAGTCTTTTGAAAGTTCTTTTGGATCTGGATTTGGATTTCTGTAGAAATGTTTAAATTATGGATTGCACTCATACTAGTATAATTGCATTGTTTTCACATGACAGCACCCTGAACTGTGATGCTTGATCAGGTGACCCCTTGCAACTCAAGTCTGGGTGCAGGCAAACAAATGTGCAAAAATCCCATTTTCATTTTAGGTATTTGACAATTAGTAGACAGTTAGATGGTTTTTTACCAAACTCTGAGTCTGACGTACAAAGCTATACCAATTAATCAAAAAAATGTTCCTACCCAATTCCCTTACCTAATCTCTGTCTACACTATCCATATAATTATAAGCAAATCGTATTTTTTGTCAAATAAAGTTTGAAATTTAGATACTTTGATTGTTCAGAATTAAAAAAACATATTTTGTTATCAGATTGCAGGTTGTTTTGCATTGACAGAGCTCTCACATGGAACCAATACTAGAGCTATGAGGACCACAGCCACCTATGATTCCACAACACAGGTAGAATAGCTACTGTACTAACAATCTTTGAAAATTGTTTAGAATACTTTTCGAGTTTAATGAATTTTGAATCAAGAGGAGCTTTAGTAATGTTTTAGACAGTCAATTCTCTGAAAACTGCACCTTTTGCAAATTCTTGATTTGAGAGAGTTTCCAGTGTTCATGGAATCTGTTTTTCTGTAATTATTTTTTATTTTTAAAAAACCAATGTAAAACAATTGTAACACAAATATAACAAATAGCGTACATATAAATAAAAACACAACATATTCCATATATTATATAACCATACTCTTTTATTGTTTAATTTACACAGGAATTTGTTATAAACACTCCAGATTTTGAAGCCACTAAGTGCTGGGTGGGTGTCCTCGGAAAAACCGCAACCCATGCCATTGTCTATGCACAGCTGTACACAGAGGATGGAAAATGCCATGGTCTACACTCGTTTGTTGTGCCTATTCGAGATCCTAACACGCTCAGAGCGATTCCTGGTGTTGTAGTTGGCGATATGGGAAAGAAACTTGGACAGAATGGTTTAGATAATGGATTTGTGTCTTTCAATAATCTTCGGATTCCACGGGAATATCTGTTGAATCGTAATGGTGATGTTTCTCCTGATGGAAAATACTTATCCCCATTTAAGGTAAATAGGAAATAACAATGTAATCTTTATTTATTTATACTGGGTGACCTCTTCAGTCAAAGACTGGTCTCCCAGAGGGACCAGTTATGATCAGTGGATGTGATGTACCAGTACACCGGGGTAACCCCCTACTCGTCTCAATAGATGTATTACAGTAGAACCTTCATTTTACGTACGGTACGGGAACGAAAGGCGTATGTAAAACACAGGATTCGTAAAATCAAGGTTGACCTTACATTGACCCCAAATACGTAGAGATCGTCCTTATCCGAGAAGACTCGTTCTACCACCAGAACCATGGAGTGAGTGAGCCTCGAACCCTTGCCGATGTTTGTTATTATGGCTACGTAATTACGGTTTCACTGTCTTAACCGCTCCGCCACTCACTCACAAGTATCGTTTTTTGGTCCATCAAATGCAAAAAAAAAGAAATAAGTACAATGAAATACTACAGTACTCATAACTATGTTTTGCAAGTTGATGTTGAAAATATATATAAAATGCAATCTGTCTCTTTTCAGGACCCCAACAAGCGATTTGGCGCATCATTAGGAGCTTTGTCAAGTGGTCGTGTTGGGATTACATCCATGGCCGTCACAAATCTGAAATCGGCACTAGCTATAGCTGTACGATACTCGGCTGTACGTAAACAATTTGGACCAACGCCGAACAAAGAGTTACCGGTCATTGAATACCAGATGCAGGTAAACACACAAGGTTATCTCTGAATTATTTGTGATAGCAAATGTAGAATTTAGGAAGGATCAAAGCTAGTGGTTAGAAGTATTAAAAGCATAGTCAGATCTCTGTGTGTATTATTAAGCCTTGTCTAAACTTGATATGTTTAATAAATGTACATCTCCAATAGGTGTCTGGTTGTATTGTTATGTATATTATACAGTATTAATGTATTGGATAAAAATGTTGGAATGGTACTGTATACAGTAAAATTTAGTGTGGAAAAGAAGGCATAGAGGATTGTCAGATGGACGTCAGTGAATGAATGTACCATAATTCTGTCTCATCATCTCATCATACATGTAAAGCTATGATGTCTACACTATCAACAATTATGTGACCAAACAATGTGATGTGCCTATATATGGAAATGATGATGTCATATTATTACCATATTTGGGCACATCACACTTTTTTTGTCAAACTAGTTTGATAGTGTAGACAGAGCTTGACACTTACAGTGTGAAGCTGGTGCTTGATTTTAGGTACAATTTAAATGTTTATATTCTGAAATAAATATGAGAAACATGTGTACATGTGCATTAGTACTTATAGTCAGGCCTGCTTATAGTGTAGGAAATTTATTTCCAAGTTTTATAAATATTTATTTATATTTTATTATAGTTTAATAATGTGCAATTATTTAACACATTTTTTAGTTTTGAGTTTGAAGTCTGATCTAAAAAAATTTTTTTTTTAAATTATATTTCAGCAATGGCGTCTTATTCCATATATTGCTGCTCTTTATGCTTTAAGTACAATGTCCACCATGTTGATGAAGGAATTTATTGATTTTGCTCTCAATCTAGTCATGGGTGTGAAAAATGCTAAACAAGTAAGTTTCAGTTTGAAAGAAGAACATTATAACAAATCCTAAATCAACATCATTTGTGGCCTAATAGTAATACTGGAAGTCTCCTGACTGTGAGTCAGCATAACACAATACTAGCTTTCAACAAATGTTTTTGAAAGTCCACAGCGCTCTTTATGAAATAGCGCTATATAAATGTATATATTACTAGAGTTCTCTATAACAACAGCAACTGCATTTTGTAGTTTAAAAAATGTGTTCATTTACTGTATAGCATAAATTGATGATAATTTTCTTTCTAGGCTGATTTAGGGAAGGAGATCCATGCAATATCGAGTGCATCTAAACCCCTGGCTGGCTGGACAGCACGTGATGCAATACAAGAGTGTAGAGAGGCCTGCGGAGGCCATGGATATCTGGCTGGTATTTACATTCTTTGTTATATTTATTTAAAGATTATACATGTACTTTATTACCATTATTTTATGTGACGACAAAAAGGGAATTACTATATGTAGTACTGTAGGAATACTCTATTAGTCCAGTTCCCTATGTCGAAAAAGTGCCTTTGTGTGTAAATCATGGGGAAAGTGTAAACATTGTGTGTTCTTGTTATATTATGACAATACTGTAATGTACACAAAAAATTAATGAATTCATTGTTATTACAACAGTGCAAAAATAATGCAAATCCATTTTTAATAAAGAAAATTAAAAGTAAAAAAAACTCAAATTTTTTGTTTTATCGTACTTAAAATTACGTATATCGTTTGACACAGTAAACCGATTTGGTGAGCTGAGAGATGACAATGATCCGAATTGTACGTACGAGGGTGACAACAATGTACTTCTACAGCAAACTAGCAATGCCTTGTTGGGGATGACAAAAGCGGTTCAAACCGGTAAGAACTAGCTAATAGCAGATTCTTGCTCAAATAAACCAGTTCAAACCAGTAAAGAAATAGTATTATAGTTATTTTATTTTGGTTTAGGTGAAGTTGTGCAAACACCCTTAAAGTCAATGGATTTTTTGAATGATATGAATTCCATAATAAAACAGAAATTCACTGCAACAACGGAACAACAGATGCTAGATCCAGCAAGTAAGAATAATATTTTATTTAAGTTGTATTTTGCGAAATAAATCATTTTCCTTATTTGTTCATTCATTGGCTCATATGATTGTATTGATTTATAATATATGTCCTGTGTTATCTATACTATACTGATTCCTCTATATTGAATCAAATAATTATTTGTTTAGTTTCATTGGCTGCTTATAAGTGGCTGGTTGTCTACCTGTGTAAAGAAAGTTCACAGAAGCTACTAAGAGAGAAAAGACAAGGACAGGACAGTTTCACAGCTCGTAGCAACAGCCAAGTATATTACTGCCGCTCACTATCTATAGCATACATTGAGGTACTTATATATCATATAGTTCTTCATCTTCATCACCGTAAAGCTCTATCTACACTATCAAACTTTATGTGATGTGCCCATATATGGACATAATGATGTCATATCATATTTAAGCATACACTTCACACTTTTTTTGTCAAACTAGTTTGATAGTGTAGACAGAGCTTAAGTTCCACAATCAACATAAATTATTATTACAGAACTAGGAGGCCTACCAAAAGGCCTACTTTTAAATGGTGGCGGTATGTGACAGTGCCTGTGTGAACTAGTACACCAGGGTAACCCCCTACTCGTCTCAAAAGATATACAGGGGTACTACCTTCTGTGCACATGAGCATACTGGACCTACGGTTTATAGTCCATATCCGAGAAGACTTTTTCTACCACCAGAACCATGGAGTGAGTAAGGCTTGAACCCTTGCCGATATTATGGCTACGTATTACGGTTATACTACAGGTATATCCCTCGCTACAGTTGATGCTTTTTATCTATTGTAATATTGTCTTTAGAATTATAGATGTGGGACTATTGATCAATATAAACACAACCAACATGCCATTTTTTTTTCCACAGCATATGACTCTGCAAGTCTTTCATGATTTCTGTTGCAATCCTTCACTTCCAAAAGACATCTCAACAACCTTAAGAAAACTGTGTGCTTTGTATGGTTTGTGGTCACTGCAGAAACACATGGCTACATTTTACCAAGGTATGTATGTGTTTATTTGTTTGATTTTTACTCATTTACATTTATAAACTTCATATAAAGTAATATGTGGTGTATTTAGATTGAGGATTGAACTTGCGAATTATAGTAATATTATGAAATACTGATACAGTATTGGGGTCAGATGTCAGATATTGTAGGCTGGCCATTCCCTTCTTTGAAACAGTTGGTAGAATGAGTATCCATGTAAAGGGAGTGTGGCACAGTGTGTTGGACCTTAGGCTACTGATAGTAAAATCGTGGGTTCGAATCCAATGCTCTTCGCATTGCTTGTATTCTTGGTCAAGACTTTACTTACGTTTGCCTCTCTCCACCCAGGTGTATAAATGGGCACCTGGTAAGGTCAAGACACAACTTTGCACTGATTACTAGCTGCATAATTAATATTAAAGTGTGTTTGATCAAGAAATGACCGAGTAATAATATGTACAGCTCTTAGAGGTTTCAAAACATTAGGGGCTTATAAATCCAGGATATTATTATTATTATTATTATATCACTGGCAGCAGACAAACCTTTTACATCATTCTAGGTGGTTACTTCAGTGGTGGTGAACCAGCCAACCTGGTACAAACCACCATTCTGTCCCTATGCTCTGATCTCAAGCAAGATGCCGTAGCTTTAGTTGATGTCTTTGCACCGCCAGATTTTATTCTCAATTCACCTATTGGAGCTTCTGATGGACAGGTATGCTTTTATTTACTATAGTAAAACCCTTCCCTCATATTACAGAGGAAATCCCCAGAGACCACTTTTCACTCTTTTTAGAAC
Source organism: Antedon mediterranea (assembly GCF_964355755.1). Classification (NCBI taxonomy): domain Eukaryota; kingdom Metazoa; phylum Echinodermata; class Crinoidea; order Comatulida; family Antedonidae; genus Antedon; species Antedon mediterranea. The sequence goes on from NC_092672.1 coordinate 34,177,059, forward strand.
AATATGTGTATTTCAGTCTACTGTCCCAATACCAGACACCCATGGGATGGGCTAATATTTCTGGTATTTGCCGGTAAAAATTAATTTAGAATCTTTAGACATCAAGAGAAGTAGGTTATGAAAGAGAGTTTGCAGAAAGTCTGGTATTGGGAGAGTTGACTCAGTATTATAAATCAAATTTTATAAAATATAATTTACAAAATTGTATAAACTTCTGATGAAATGTTTTCATCTATTATTTAATACACAGCTGTATAAGAACCTTTACGGAGCTCTAATACAAGAAGAAGGTGCATTGGAAAGGCCGTCATGGTGGAAAGAGTTTGTGCAGAAACCTGTTAAAGGCTCACGACAGCTAGCTAAGTTGTAAGCTAACCTTGATATTTTGAATCCCACCATTGTATAGCTCGGTCCACACTATCAAACAACAAATGTGATGTGCCCATATATGAACATGATGACATCATATCACTACCATATTCGAGCACATCACACATTTTCTCAGGGTTGTAGCCACAATTACGGTTGGTAAGATTTCAACCTGACCACTTTTTCACAGAGGCCTTTGACAACACTGTGGCTTGAACAGAGATTGTTCACTTTTCTTGCGCAAACCAGACCACTTTATGTAACTTCCAAATATGGAAAGAATTAATGTTAAATAGAATTAAAAACATATAAGGATGAGAAGAAGAAATTTATTACAGGTTGGTATCGGATGAATCAGAAGTACATTGTGTTATTTACCTTGGTTAATTTATACCTAGTTAGTTTGTACTGAGTCAGACCTAGGTGATGATTGGTATATTTAGACCATTGGTTAGAATTGCTTATCAGGTTCAATGCCTGTCATGTGACCAAATTGGATTTATTCTATCAGACAATACCTAATGTAAAAATGTTTTTAAATGTTATTGCATGGTTGTTGAAATTGCAATGTCATATCATCTATACACAGAGAGTTTTGGATTTGCAACAACCTAGCAGGGCCGTAGCCACCAGTACGGTTGGTAAGATTTCAACCTGACCACTTTTTCTTTGACAACCCAGTGGCTTGAACAGAGATTTTTCCCTTTTCGTTCGAAAACCGAACCACTTTATTTCTTGTGGCTACATCACTGTTTTGTCAAACTAAACTGATAGTGTAGCCAGAGCATAATGAACAGACAGACAATTTTTACTGAGGTGGATTGCTATAAAACAGTCTTAACTGATGGTCTTAACTCCCCGATTAAAGCCGGCTTTATCAGATAGACGGTCTTATTAAAGCCACTCCTGATAGACCATTGCTATAAACCAGTATTAGATAAGACCGCGTAAAGTAACAAATTGAGGGCGTACTTTGCGCGTAGAATACCAAATAAGGTAATGTTCGTCACGCTTGTTCAATTCACAATCATAACAGTACGTACATTTCTACGCGAGAAAATCCATTCTAGGCCTATATAACAATAAAATCACCGTTATTATTTGATTTAACACTTAAAACTCGTTCAATTGGTTGTCTTTGACGATAAATAATACGTAAAAGCAACAAAAAGAGAGGTTTAAGACTGTTTTAAGACTCCTTCGAGTAGGCTTTAATTTTAAAGACCGTTTACAGGTTAGACCGCGGTATAGCAATGGTCTATAATATAAGACTACTTGCTACGTCACAAATTATAGCCGGCTAAGCGCTAAGACCGGTTATAGACCGCTTATAGCAATCCGCCCCTGAAAATAAAATGATGTTATTACTATTAGAGCAGGCAGGGAGTTGTTATACCTGGAACAGGTAAACATGCTAATGAATACCTAGTTATTGGTATGTTGGTTTAATTTTCACCAGCTGATCATCACATTTAAAAAAAAAAATTTCGATTCAAGCTATGTGTGTGACATGCTATGTGTGCCAAAATCTTAATCTTTTTTCTAATATTAAGCAGTAAGCACTGACTAATGAATGCCATACCTACCATGTATTTTTTAAATAATTATAGAGTTAAATTAAGTGCTGATTTTGCTTCTTGCTATTTTAATAGCATAAAAAAGAGAGGAAGACCTTTTCGTTATTAACACTGGGTGTTACAGTAAACTTGAATATACAAAATGAGCGAATTATTTGTAACGTTCAAAAATATGGACATTATTTTAAACAAACAATAAATATGCAAAACAAATTAAAATTTTAGGCTATATTTCTTTAGTCTGTAAATGTAATTAACAACTTTTGTATAAAATAGGTAAATAATATCAAAGTAACTGAATTATAAATTATATATTTCAATTATTATGAATAAAATATAAATTAAAATATAAAGTGTGTTGATTCTGAGTTGGGCCTGTAATTGGGGAAGGAGACCCAGCAAGAAAACATACAAAATGGGGTAATCCTATGCCAAAAATATGATCACATATAATAAACTTAATGTAAATGAGGTACATTTTATTTTACAATCATTTTATGGTCAATCATTAAAAATATTACATACACAGTATATAGTCTAAAATTACATATTAAAATGTGATTTCCATCACGAAAAACTTAACAATTTTACAAGTACAGTCACTTTTTTTAAATCGAAAACCCAGAAACTCATAAGCCATATTTTTCTTATGGTTCCATAGATCCCAATTGTCTAAAATTATTTAAAATTCATTATGAAATCCTTCTTTTGTTGGGCCAGCCCATGGGTGACTGATTCTGGAAGAGTTAATTGTATAATGATCAACTACAGTTATAATTGATTTTAAAATAAAATACTCTTAATAAATTTATATTTTACAATTAAAATAAACTTATGCAAACATAACTGCTGTACTATATAAACTAATTGTCATTGATTATCCAAATAATCAAATTAAAATGACACGAATAATAACTATGGCATCAAATTGTCCTCCAATACAAATGTCTTATTCCTGGTCTGTAAAAAATTGTCATTGTTGTGACTGTGTCTAGAATATTTTGCAATACTGTATACCCTCATTTCTGACCTATACCAAAATAACACAAGTTGAGCAAACAAAAATGTTAAATGATAGTTCACTTTATTGTGAAAATTAGTCTGCTAAATATATAAAATATAAAAACTTTTAAAGATAAAGATTTCAAATATTACATAAAAAAAAGTAGGATAAAAAGACAAAAATTCGAAAGAAGAGTAGTAGAAATCGCATAATATTATTACCAACATTGTTTTTGTAGGAAACTTGTATTCTTTATGTTCTATTCTATCTGTATAATACATAATTAAAGCCCTGTCTACACTATCAAACTTGTGACAACAAAATGTGATATGCCCATATATGGACATGATAATGTCGTACCACTACCATACATGGGCATATCACTACCATATTTGGGCACATCACACTAGTTTGATATTGTAGACAGAGTTTAAGCCCATACACTAAATGGATTCTTCTACACAATACCAGTAGTTGACCTGTTTTGGTTCTGGTTCTGCTGATCCATCTGTGCTTGCATCTTTTTCAACATTTCTTGCATCTTCTTCAGTTCTTCCTCTTTTTCCAACAACATTCGATCCTTCTCGTTATTTTCCTCTATAATAACAGATTCTCTCTTCATTCGCCTGTGAAGTAATATATTAATAATAATAATAAATACTTTATTTTAACACGGAAAAGCTTGTATAACCACAAAGGTGTTCTTCTACAACATATCTTCTATAACATAATCAAAATAGGAACTACGCAAATTCATTAAAGTAAGTTAATTTTATACTATAATAATAATATTTTAAAGTGTAAAATTGAAATCAATTATACAATGAATAATAGCTATATATGTTCACACGTTCTTGTTTTCAACTCTGAAATGATTTTGGATCAGCTTAAATGCGTGTTATGCCTGCTGAAAGCTCTGTCTACATTATGTGACAAAAAATGTGATGTGCCCATATATAGACATGATGATGTCATATCACTACCATGTTTGGGCATATCACTACCACATTTGGGCACATCACACTTCTTTTTGTCAAACTAGTTTCTTAGTGTAGTCAAAGCTTTACTCTACTATTCCGTGTGAACACGGCCTTACATACTTACCCTGTACGTTTTACTGGTGTAGCATTGTCTGATTTTATGCATTGCAATCTATAGTTTTCATAATGTACATCACCAGTAACTTCCTTTAAATCTTGCATGTGAGTTCTGAGGTTAAAAAAAGAATATTAGGTAGATAAATGAAATGATTAAACATAAAGGGTGACTCCGGGCATCACATTTTATTTAATGATTATGTTGATTATACTTATTGTCTGGCGAGTGTTGTGAAATAAGCCAGTTTTCAAAAAGTTGGCTACAGGACATTTTTTTCTAGTGTTCAAAAATAGGAATTACACCAAAATTGTATTTTATTTGTAGAAAAAAGTTTTAAAAATTAAAAAAGAACAATCAGTTACAAATAGTTAGTTGAGTAACGATTTTAAGTCATCGAAAATCCCTAAACCCGGAGCTAACCTTTAATACAACACTATCGTATGACGTAAAACCTAAATTAGCATATTACGCGAAACTTACCTAATTAGCATATTACGCGAAACTTACATAATTAGCATATTACGCGAAACTTACCTAATTAGCATATTAAGCGAAACGTACCTAATTAGCATATTACGCGAATCTTACCTAATTATCATATTAAGCGAAACTTACCTAATTAGCATATTAAGCGAAACGTACCTAATTAGCATATTACGCGAATCTTACCTAATTATCATATTAAGCGAAACGTACCTAATTAGCATATTACGCGAATCTTACGTAATTAGCATATTACGCGATACTTACCTAATTAGCATATTACGCAACATGCCAAAATCACAATGTGCTGGATTCTCCACTTCTGTAATTCCCCATGGATAGAGTCTGCCACGCACCTTCTTGCCATTCACGTCTATTGTTGTGTTGCTACCAATCACAGCAAATGGAATGCTACCCTATTATTAATATGAAAAGAAATGGAGCAAAAAAATAAACCTTCTTCTTACATAAATCTAGTCTATAACAATTAGAACAAATGAAAATGCGTAACTGTATATTTTTTTAATTACAGTAAATTCACATACATAAAAACATAATCCTAAACAATAGCCCATCTTGCCACATACTTACATATAGCACTGCATTATACCACTATAAAGCAGACAAAACAATAAAGTAGGCTACTGTAGTTTTATCATTCATTCTAAACATTAAGAAACGACCATCACCCACATTTAAAACATCATTGGTACAACAAAATATCTAAACATTAGCATTAAAACTAAAATTATATTAAATATAAACAAGCTAAAAATCTATATTCTACACAATCTACAGTAACAATCAATACCGACAAGACAGTATGCGCGTTCCATTTTCCCATGGAAAGTGGAAATGAATACGCGCTACTCGCGCGTTGTACGCGATGTTGCGTGGTTACCATTTCCGGTCTGTATCCCAGTAACTTCATAACAAAACAGAAGAAGCAACGACTGCTGCTGCTATAAACAACTGTCACCACAAATAGTAAGACACACTTTTAACGGTAAACCTTTTTTTACATACCATGCCTGGTTCTGTTTTGTCATTTTCGGCAGAAATCTAATAACAGACAAGTTTAAAATACTAAAACAATTGTTCACTACATCATTCCATTTGCTGTGTATTTAATTTGATCTAGGTAGGCCTAGCTAGGCTAGTTCTGACGTTTACCTTAAGTTCAAGATTCTGTTGCTTAAATTCTTCGTCGTCTGACTCGCCTTCTGGAAATTGGTATATTGTGATATCGTGTTCTTCTATTTCATCAATTATCTGAAAGTTAAAAGAACAAGTTATTGTAAATCCTCTCTTTCGATCGAAAAGACCTAGGCCTCAGCTAGTACGTTTTTAACTTAGTCATCGCTTACCTTTGATTTTAGAATTTTAACTTCGGTTTTGGTAAGACAGTCCGCCTTTGCGATTACAGGAACAATATTTACTTTTTTGTGGAGTGCTTTCATAAATTGAACGTCGATAGGTCTTAACCTAAAAATATAAAAAAATAAATATTGGTTTTACATTTCATGGTATTTATTTATATCAAATTAGTTTTTATATGAATACATTTCGGGCTTGTCTCTTCACATAGGTAAACCTGATTGGTCTAAATTTTCGGTCAAAGTTTATTTGTCGATTACGATTTACATTTCTACAGTACTGTTAAAAATACGTCACGCAAACATGGAAACGCGTTTTAGTCGTGGTCTGGTCTAACGCTTTGTAAAATCGATGTTCTCACTCTAATCTGACTTTTCTTTTTTTTATAACTTGAAATTGAAATATACAACAGATGTAGACAATTATCCTAAAATATCTTCTTATGCCTCGATGTATTTAAACATGCTTTAGGTGACGGGTTAAGAGGTGATCGACTCCTGATTCGTAGGCTTTATAACCAATTATCAGAATGTAATACGTTCTTAAGACCATACAACTTCTAAAGGTTGATATTTGTCTTGCTATCAATTCGTGTCGTGTCCAATTGATTGGTTGTCTGTTAAATTATTTGTTTTCATTCAATTTATTCACTCATTCGTTCATTTTCCATTCTAATCAGTTTGATATCTGTTTGTTCGTTACTCCATTCATTCAAATCAAGGCAATTGGGTTGCCTTTTATTCAAATAGCAATATTCATTCATTCATTTGATTGTTCGTTCTTTCCTTTCCTTTTCTTTCATTCATTTATTCATTCAAATATTGGTTAAATTATTCATCCTTATGAAAACATTCGTTTCTTCTTTTATTTCTTTATCTCTTTAACTAATCTGCTCATTCGATCGTCGTGAATGAAAACTATTTCAATCTAAAAATTAGAACTAAAACTAAAATTATATTAAGTATAAGCAAGCATAAAATCTATATTCTATTTACTGTATTATATTAAACTACTATAACACAAAAGGTATCCCGCGTCAAGCGCGTTTCATTTACCATGGAAAGCGGAAATGGGTACGCGCTACTCGCGCGTTGTACGCGATGTTTTGTAGTTACCATTTCCGGTCTGTATCCCAGTAACTTCATAACAAAACAGAAGAAGCAACGACTGCTATAAACAACTGTCACCACAACAAGTAAGACACACTTTTAACGGTAAGGCTTTTTTTACATACCATGCCTGGTTCTGTTTTGTCATTTTGGGCAGAAATCTAATAACAGACAAGTTTAAAATCATAAAAAAAGTTTCAATTATTAATCTTTATGAAAAGATTCGTTTCTTCTTTTATTTCTTTATCTCTTCAACGAATTTGCTCATTCGTTCGTGTGTAAAAATTCGTGTCTATATATTCGTTCGTTCATTCATTCAAATATTGGCTCAATAATTCATTCCTTTATGAAAACATTCCTTTCCTTTATTTCTTTATCTCTTCTTTTATTTATCTCTTCATTTCTTTATCCTTTTTTTGATTTCATCATCTACTATTCACTCAATGAATCAGCCCATGCGGTCGTGTACGTGTTTATTCACAGACCCATCCAACAATTCATTACTTTTTTGATTCACCCATTCATTCATACTTACCCGTGACCGTAAGGAGATAAATACAATTATGATATAACAAGCTAAAAGCTATATAATATTCTACAATCTACACAGTATTCAATACACACACGTACAGACACAAAGCATCCCGCGTCAAGCGCGTACATGCGCGTTACCTGAAATGGGTACGCGCTACTCGTTATTCATTATTTTTGCATACTTACCCATGACCGTACGGAGATATAAAATACAAGCAGCAGTGAATTCTGTTATCGATGATGTTCTTTCGGTTCAGTCCGCTCTCATCTCGGTAGTACTGATTAAACTGATCATCTACATATTTTACTATCGGTTGCCAACTGTAAAAAATGGTTTCATATTAATATTGTCTATTATTTATAGTTGTATTTTCGTATTGTCCTTCCTCTTTGTGTGTTTTAACAAATATTAAATACAAACATGATAGTGAAACAATAAGTAAGCCATATAATTTATACAAAGCTTGGATAATTAGTGAGAAATTTGTTAAAAGGGAAATTTAACTGTTTGTACTTTAGTTATCTAAAAAGATTGAGTTAAATATATTGTCCTCTAAAAAATAATTCTTAAACAATTTTTTGTTTTGTGCCATTTTAATGTCACCTAATAGTTCGTAAAGAAAATGTATTTACCTAAAAAAACTGTAATTTAAAGCAAATAGTCAAATTGACTGCCAGACAATGGTTTTTTGGTTGAATTTAACCATTTATTTTATCATTTTATAAGTGAAAACATTATTTTTTTCAATTAACTTTAGGCCCCCTATTAAAACTAAAAAAATTATCTTTTCAAATTCTGTATTATTAATCTTAATTTTTCATGTTTTTGGGGGAATTACAACTTTATTTTGTTTAAACTTACGAATTGAGTCCATTGAGCTGGTCCCCGAATCCTGGAGTGTCGACAACGGTGAGCCTTAACTTTACACCACATTCTTCAATATCAACCGAAGAACGTTCTATATCCACTGTTTTATTTATTCTTTCTGTGATTGAAAATTACAAATACAATCATGCTGAGATGAGTTAGGCGGTTGAGAAAATTGTATTTACATGGAAATTTTCCAAAAGTTATAGCTTATATAGGACTATAGTCTGGTCGTATTTTCGTAAATGTTGTCTTACCTTCTGCACTAGGAATGGCTTTATCAGAATATAGATCTGTCAGAAATAGACTATTTACTAGTGTAGATTTACCTAGCCCTGATTCACCTGAAATTACAAAAAGTAACAAAATATTTCAATATAACGAAAAGAACATGTTTTACTATTTGTTAAAGTTGTTTTTATAAATCCAGAAAAACTAGATTTAACTCGATCAATTTATGAACAAATCATAACAATAATATTGGCATTCTGACAAACAGTTCATATTTTATGTTTACGAGCTCTGGAGCATCATAACAATAGCTATAGATAACACTGATTGACACCAGCCGATTCTCGGTACTACTGTATCTATTTACTATCTATTTCCGAAGTATCATAAGGAATATTTGGTAATACAACATCACATGTGTTTCACATGTATCTAGTAGTAACCATAAGTTCTGTCTACACTATCAGACTTTATGTGACAAATGTGATGTGCGTGCCCAAATATGGTAGTGATATGCTTAAATGTGGTAGTTATATGACATCATCATGTCCATATATGGGCACAATCACATTTTTGTCACATAAAGTTTGATAGTGTAGACGGAGCTTAACCCTTAACCTAACCTTACATGATACAGGCACCACACATGTGATATAAATGAGATGCTGTGTTACCAAATATTCCTATGATACTTCGGAAATAGGGTGCTGACACATATTGTATATTATTGTTGTCAGTGACTACTGCCGTCACTATGTTGTAATTACCTACAACCATGAGAGTAAATTCAAATCCTTTTTTGACCGATTTCCGATGAACCTGGTCAGGTAGCGTTGCAAAACCAACATAGTTTGTTGATGGAGTCTGTAAATAAAGAAAATATCATTTTTATGAGTCAATAGTAAACAAACATTTACAGGAAAACACACGATGATTGAAAAAGAAATCAAGTAAAACTACTTTCAAATTAAGGCGTGAGTTCGATTAGGTGGCGTAAGAAAACTCCGGAGTTTTGTACGAAATCAGAACCCTTTTGCATGATTTTGTATCCGGCCATCGGACCCCCAAAATCCGCTTTCGATGTGAACAGTAGCTTAAACCATGGATGAATTCTGGCCACCGGACCACCAAAATCCGCTTTCGGTGTGAACAGGAGCTTAAACCATGGAGGAATTACTTCTTAATTAAATGCTTGTACTGTATCAAGTTCAATTTTCGTGGTGAGTATTACCTCGTCCGTCATGTCTCTTGTTGTCCGATCATACAAGGAACCTTACAAATTAATATCACAGTAGTGTTTAACTTTCTTTTTAATCCAAAGGATCCGCGTTGCAATAGTCATACCATAACTAATTCATTTCATTTATAGAGATATGAGTTTATACAGTAGGCCTCCTCCATAGAAAAAAATAAATAAAACTAATATTTACACATACTACTATTTACACATAATAACGGAACCAGGCCAGTGCTTTGAAATTAGAGTTTGTGTGCTTAGACACTGACGATTTATCATTATGACAAAAAGTCCTCGACAACACACCGCCCCATCTCCCTAAACGGTGGGAAATAATCCCATCCTTAGCATTTTCTGTTGGCCTATATTCTTGAATTGTCAAAAACTCCTCGGCAACACCCCACCCCCATTTCCCTGGACGGTGGAAATCATCCCTAACTTTGGCATGTTTTGTATAGGCTTAACATTCTCGATCAAACTGTTATTGAAATATGCATAGCATTTTGACTTGAATCTTCTACACTATTATACAGTATTATTTACATTTGTTATGATAAAAATATTTCACAACTGATTTACAATTCTAATAGTGATATTGATACAGCTCAAACTACACAAACATTATCGTTTGACTTATTATAAATACAACTCATCACAAATAATTAACCTCGTCTCCATGTTTACACAGTGTGTTACATTTCCAAATGATTGCCTAGATTAAATGGTCGCCAACTCAAAACTTTTAACCAGACCCTTTTATTCAGAATGTATTTTCAGGTGAAACGGTAGTTGAGAAATCGTTGTTTACTTAGGCCTAATGAATTATAATAGGTGCGTCTATTTATTTAGGCCTAATAATGCAATGCATGATGAGGTGCGTCTATACGGTTGATAGATCATATCAGTTAAGTTCTGTCTACACTATCAAACTAGTTTGACAAAAAAAGTGTGATGTGCTCAAATATGATAGTGATATGATCATCATGTCCATATATGGGCACATCACATTTTTTGTCACATAAAGTGTGATAGTGCAGAGCTTTAAACTACGGTCATTCACAGTTCTTCCGTTTCACGGAACGGAAGACAGCGCCGTTCAATCCGTAATTTCGTATAATTATGATTGCCCATATTGAATAAAACTAAATTCCAATTTTGGTTGGCGTGTAGGCACATTTTCTGGAGTAAATAAAAGTTACTTCATCGCCCCGTGCCTCGTCTTGATAAGTTTCCTTTGTCTAGTTTAATTTTGTCGATGTTTTCCAGACAAAAAATAATGATAAGCAACCTGGCTTGCTGACGGTCACGAATTAGAAAAACGGATTAATAAAATATAATTGTTTCAGTAGCCTATACAATATACTTACCAGTAGTGGTCCTACGCTGTCAAATGATTCGTCAGACTCCATAGTAAAAAATATATAGGGCTTTCTAATCAGATCGCAGCCCTATTGTACTGCTTTTATTTGATTTAATATAGGAAGTAGATCTATAGATATAGAGCTGCAGTTCTTCTAGCCCTTAGTAACCCGACGCTATTTTGATAGACCAGTAATGGCACTTAATACATGTACTTCAACATGCAGTTCCTTGTAAGAATCAGAAACATCCCTTACTGTTAATGTTTGGTTCAATACTAGTATTAGAAGTAGACTTACAACCGGTTTCTGTATCACATAAGTAATTAGGCCTTACGACAAAAGCGAAAGTTACAAATACGAAATTAAACATCAATTTGAAACTATCAATTTTATTTCAGCGTAATGAAAAGTACTCAATAAAGTAATGATTAATAGATATTTTCCGCGAAGATTCGAACCCAGGATCATGGTATTAAAAGACAAGCCTATTTACAATGGATGCTCCGTGTCCTGCCCATGACTTACTTCTCAAGAACAACCTAAATCTGATAGGCCTACTAAACATAGGACTTAATGCGTGACACGCAATTACATAAAAATAAATATGACATTTGTTATTTAGGCCGATATCGAATTCTAGTAGATTACGTGATAATTATTTTTCATTATTAGCTGAATCGTACCACTTTATACGGTACTGTATCGGTGTATTTTCCAATATCGTCAATGTTAAAAATAGAAAGATATTTTAGGCCTATTCACCATTCATGCAAACATATTAGTATGCAGTAGCTGAATGTGCGAAACATAGCCTGACGAAATTACGAGCTTTCAGTGTTGAGTAGGCCTGCTGTAAATTTCAAGTGAAAGTTGATTGAGAGTATCCGAGGAAAAATTCCGGTAATGAACAGACTATTCATTGTATTTCTTTATTTTCAATATTTACTATAGTAGTAAATGTAACAGACGATATAACTACCAACTTAACTTACCTTTGACATGATTGTATATTTGAAAGCCGATCTCAATTCTCTAACTAATAAATGTTCTACCACCAATCGTCATAATTCATCAAAATGGCAATAATTATCCAACTCATTTGTTTGTTGTCATGAAATGATACATGATTCGCTTGCGGCCAAACCCTGTGGGTTTTGCCACAAAAACACAATACAATAGACGAATATACAAACTATTTGTATTGTATTGTCTACAAAACAGGGCTACTGTGTAGTTGAACTTGAGAAAACAGTGCCGCTTAACTTAAATATTGTATATGAATACGTAACAATAATGATTTTGAGAGGGCGTTTTTAGTAAGTCGACCATGACCGCAGTGTGATGATGGAATCCCTTTATTTTTCTCCCACGTATTATAGCCGAATACATGTTGGGGTTTCCAGCCGATTTCACATTCCTTGTATTGCTATTAAATGAGTCGTTATGGAGAATTAAATAAACACTACAAGAAATACCACTAATGTCTAGGAATATCTGTATATTTGTTTCGTGATCATCTAGATTTCGCGGATCCCATAACAGTAAAATTGATTCTTGTCGAGTATGGTCGTGAACACTATCCGTGAAAATGTAAGCCGGTACATTACTATTTGTGCCCTGCATCAAGATACATATTGTTTTAACATTTCATTCTCGTCTAACGTGTGATAGACAAGAAATCTCACCTTTTCTCTTTCCGTCCTCTCCATCCCTCTCATTTTCTTAATTTTTATAGGCCTACGGTAATTTCAATTTTCGTCTCCATCTTCGTCACTAAAATCATTTTAATAATTTCCATATCATCTTATTATTTGACTATCCTCATCATTCGCCCTCACCTAACCATCACCTTATCAGAACTTCCAACTTTATTTTTTATCATTGTTTAAACCCTTCATCTTTACGTCCTCGTTACGCTCATCTTCTACATTCAAATTCAAACACGTTTCTCTGCTTAACCTGTGACTTTGGCATGCGTCACTCTAGTAGGCCTTAATCCACTTCAGATTAATAACTAGATTTAAAAGAGATTACTGAAATTTGCTTGATTGAGTGCCATAGGATTATTGGTCTTTGTCACATCTTTTGATGAATATTTTAAACGGGTCATTAAAATTCCACGGACTATCAAAGTAGGCCTATTCGAGATATTTGTGGTTTTGGTTTGTATATTGAACGTGAAATAAAGGGTATTTTGAAATACCTAGATACACGCATTGTCCACAAAAATTGATCAATAATAATGCCTAAACAAACGACTGGGATCATATCGATGGAGTGTACGGACTATAGATTATGATCCATGTACGGACGGAGTAGGACACATTTGATTGGGCCGGCGAGTGTGTAGGCCCTAGTAAAGCATTATGAACCATGTCCATGATAAAATCTACCCGTCTTGTAGACGTAGTAGGCCTACAATTTGAACTATGGTAATGGATGATATTTGTCTGGTCCTTAAAAAAAACAATTGATTATTAACTTGCTATATATAGTTTCGTATATTTAAAAAAGTCTGTGTGATATACTTTATATATTGTCCGGCTTCATTTTTTGTCCATCTTCAGTTGAAACACGCGGTATCTCATTTGAACAAATTTTCTTTCACATATCAATTAAAAACGAACGTTTAAAAGCATTATTAATACACTATTTTTTATCATATTTTCTATGTATGTTTAGGGTCAAGTATTTACATAGACTATAAACTTAGGTCAAGTATTTACTATACACAGTACTTTACTTCACTGTTCATCGGCTTTTGACACCTCTCACAAAAAGTTTTTATTCGGATGCTTTTTATTTCAATGTCAGTTATGCGTGAAATTGGACGGTGTGGCAGATGGGGCCAATCAGAGGTGCTCTACCTGTTGCTTAGAATTGTAGCCTACAGTAGGCTTTTACTTGTCTTCCAGTTAGTGTTTGTTATGATTGATTAAAATCATTATGGTTTAGCATTATTACCCTGATCGTCGTGATAAATCAGAATCAATAGAATTAAAGATTGGCATTAAAATAACTCAACAAATTCTCGGTACTGTATCTATTTCCGAAGTACCATAGCAACTACAGTATTCGACACATCAATAATATGATCAAAATATCTGCTAAAGAATAAGAAATCCATCGGTATAGAATTGCTGATGAATTTTCAAAAGTAAACTAACGTATGTTTTTTCTGTACTTAATAATTTATTGGCGGCGATGTTTTTAATTTTTCCATTACGAACAATATAAACATCGTATTGTAAACACATTAGAGTAGTAACTCGCAGATTATTTACTGTCTTGGGGTGAAAAGTTAACTTCTCGTCACACAATACCACCCATCGACTTCCCATCCCAGGAGTAGCTCTTGTAATTCAATAAATTGCACTCCATTAGCTCAATTATTAAATTGCTCAATTCCTTGAATCGGTTCAATTGAACTTCTGTATGCCAAGGATGTAAACAGTACTGCAGCACCGGTTATTTTATAACACGAAGCACGTTCACTTTTGTTGGGACACGCGTTTAAAACTTAAGCCGTACCATTTTATTACCAGAGTTTGAACGCGCGCGTATAGTATCCTTATACCATTATCAGTGTCTAGACGCGTGCGTGCTGTTTGGACACGCGCTTAAATCAGAGTTTGAACGCGCGCGTATAGTATCCTTACCATTATTATTATCAGTGTCGGGACGCGTGCGTACAATAGCCGTACCGTGTTTATCATCAGCATTTTAACGCGCGCGTACTCCTACCATTTTATAACCAGTATTTTAACGTGCGTGTCAATGTTTAAACGTTGAGGTTTGTACGCATGTTATTTTGTTTACTTGTTTAACACGTTTATTGTGGTAAACCATGTAAAAAATCTCCAAATAAATAAATACCTTAAGCAGGTATGTTTTTAGTTGATTTTTTTTTTATAACACGGTTAAAGATCAACCACTTGTACTGTCTGCGGTGACTGGTTTATGTCTCCGATATAAAAAGCCCCTCATAATTAGGAAACAAAACTGTATAATTAGTTGTACCTGTCGTTAACGAAGTTGATCAACACCAGATTGTATATACATGTGCTTGCCATGTGTTTCGTAAATCAGTCCATACAACATAGGGTTACTATGGCTTCACGGCATGAGTTAAGAACAATTAATAAAACCACAAAAACAAGAATTTTAACCCAGTTTTAGCGTAATACAAATAGAAATATTTTGTGTTAAATAGTTCCCTTTATATTCTGACAACAGCGAATGAAAAGAGTGAGTGGAGTGTAAAGAGGCTACCGTATAATATTAAAACTGATCAAAATGGAGGAACGATGATGACGTATTGATAATCGTTGACGTAATTTTCTAGGAAGATAAAACTTGTTAAAAGCATGGAAATTATTCCTCCGTTGTAATGTAGGATATAGACTAAAACATTGTATGTAGTAGTTTTTATTTAAATACAGTACAGTACGCTTATTCAGGGTGTACCACTTTCAGGGGACACTTTAATATGAAACAAACAAGGAGCAATGTTTTAACAACACAGTTGGGGGACGCCTTTCTTTGGATCCCGAATGTGTCCCCTTAATAGAGGTTCTACTGTCTTGTGTTACTCGGGTTTTTTCACATTTATCTATTATTTATTTCATTTTATTTATTACGTGCAATGTATTTCAAATATTTTAAAAGATGATAAAATAAAATGGGGACGAACTCACACATAAGACAAAAAAATAAATAAACGTTTGATTTACCTTTTCCCCTGCGTGATATGAACTAACTCGTTCCCGAGCTGTTGGCGTGGAGCCTGACGTGGCTGACGAAGAAGTTGCACTCGGCGACACCGCTTCCGTACTGTATCGACGAAAACGACTTCCTTTACTTTCGCCAGTCGGGGAGGTTACGGAATCAACCGAATCACGATCTCGTTCATGAAACCGGTCTCGGGTTGAGCTGACATCGGACGGATAGCGCTCGTACCGATCTCCTCGGTTATAGTCACTGGACGGAGATGTATGGGACGGACTCCCGTAACGATCGTACGATGAACCTGTCGTAAATTGATTTTTAAAAATACATAAAGATGACGACATAGTGTCTAGTTATAAACCCTCCATATACACAGTTAAACTTGGTTCCCACTTGGACGCAACGCAAGGACGTAAACGCAACGCAGTTCAAAATAATCCATCGCTTGTGATTGGTCAACTCACCTGCGTTAC
This sequence comes from Antedon mediterranea, assembly GCF_964355755.1. NCBI lineage: Eukaryota > Metazoa > Echinodermata > Crinoidea > Comatulida > Antedonidae > Antedon > Antedon mediterranea. Next base: position 34,193,507 of record NC_092672.1, read on the forward strand.
GTCCTTGTGTTGCGTTTGTAGTGGGAACCAAGCTTTAGTGTGCTGATACACTGTTGGTACCCCTTTTTCATAAAAACATCGTCAATATTAAAATGCATATTAACCATTTTAAATACAATTTATAGCATATTTGTTGATATAACCATTCATCCGAGAATTTCACTAAGTATCAATTAATATTATAATTTGTCATCATACACCTGGAGTGTTGTTTGAGTCACGATGCTCCACAATCATGAACAATCTCTGTTGTTTATGTTCCCTCTATTGGAACATATGATACACACCGTGTATCCGTATTAATAGTTGGAAACGTGCTCTTTTTTATGTTTAAAGGCAATTTATGGTCGTTGTCCTAGTTACGTGTATTATTATATGTCGGTTAATTCCTCAGTGACTATCACATTTGCACATAAAGAACAATTCTTCTCCAAACAAAATGATGCAAAATACAAACAATGTGGATTGCCTTTTATCATGGAGAATAACTTGGACTAACGGTACTGTATCTATTCCCGAACTATAATAGGAATATTTGGTAATACAACATCACATTTATTTATAGTAGTAACCTTACATGATACAGGCACCACATGTGATATAAATGAGATGCTGTATTACTAAATATTCCTATGATACTTCGGAAATAGATAGTATGTGGAGATACAGCACTGGGAATCGGATGCCTAGCCGATACTCGGTACTGTATAAGACATTTATAAGGCCAAGCCTGGTCTACGTAATTATGTACAGTATTTCACATTCGTGTCATGATCAATCGTATTCAATATCGATCGATGCAATAGGGCCTATTGATCCTCGGACTGATTCAGAGCGCCAAAGGGATGCCCTAGCCCTATTTGCATGCGTTCATTGAGCTGTCATTATGAACGTTCGCTGTGAATTGACACCACGAAGAAACGATCACCGATTTGATATGGACTTAACACCACAAATCTTGAAGCCTTTAAAGCTTTGTCTAAACTATCAATCTAGTTTGACGTGTTATGTGCCTGAATATTGTAGTGTTATATGCCCAAATGTGGTAGTGATATGACATCATCATGTCCATGTATGGATCACATTTTGTTGTCACATAAAGTTTGATAGCTATAGTATAGACAAATAGCTTTAAACTTAATGTCACTGACAGGGCCATCCTCTCACTCACCTATTACATTCCGATATTCATAAACCTATGTCAGCGTCCGTCTCTGAGTATTAATAGACAAATATTGTTTGATGCAATACTGTACCAAACAAACTCTGTGGTATACCAAAAGGTTGAAACCTTTAATCTATTTGTCATTGGAAGGATTTGGTAAAAGAGGCCGTATAAGTAGATATAGGGTACACTTAGGATCTACTAATGGCGGGATGCATAGCAGGATAAACGGAAACTCAACGGATACGTGCTAATAAAACAGCCTTCATTAATTACCATGAAATAATATAATTAAAAACACAAAATACTATCGCTTTTTGATGTAGGCATATATAATATCATATCTCGTACAATACAGTAGTAGGCCTATTAATCGAATGGTATTATTACGTAACATTCATGTTATGATCAATATTATTCAATATCGATCGATGCAATATAAAACAGCCTTCATTAATTAAAAATAGTGTACTGTCGCTTGTTTAATGTAGGCCTAATATAATGTCATCTCTCGTAGGCTAAAATACAGTAGTAGTAGGCTAATATATCATCTTTGTTGCTTTTTAATGTAGGCCTACAGTATATCATAGGCCTACCTCGTACAATACAGTAGTATAATATTAATAATCGAATGGTATTCAGGAGCAATATTATTTTAATACGGTCATTGTTAATGGTTAAATCAAGGCTGCTATCACGAATAATTGAGTCATTAATCTTTGGGTTACGGGTAGAACTTTTACCTACTTTTAAACTGGTTTACGCTCATACCCGGGCCCTAACCCATATTACCGTAAATGGAGGAGGTTGGTTTGGGGGGGGGGGGGCGGGTTCTTGGATGAGGGGAGTTTTGTAGCTTTTAATAATTATACATTACAAACCGTTTATGTTTACATGAATACAGGTATTTAGCATTCACTATGCCTAAGGAGTTGGTTAGGACACTTGGCTGTCATACAGAGAGACCTGAGTTCAATTCTAAGTAAAATAAGCCCCTATGTTCAGAATTGAATACGGGACCTTTATCTTTTACCTATGCCCTAATAATGTAAGCGTTTCTAATGTGTCGTTCAATTGGCCTAGAAATTATTTCTTAAAAATCATTTTTACGAAACACAGGTTTAAATGACATTAAAACTTATATAAAATGTTGTGCTTAGATAGAGTAAAAGTATATTCTTACCGCTGCCTAACCTGCCCGTCTCGCGCCTCCCTGATGATGATCCACCCCACTGCGACGATCTATATCCACCGTTCATTCTACTAGAACTCATGTCGTAAAATTTCCTCGACTCACAACAGTAGCAACTGCATAAACTAATCCAATAACAAGATTGTAGATTTGTATTATCTTTCGAATAATTTTCCCAGCTATAAATTCACTTTATACGACGAATATAATAATCCTAATTAGCCTACATCGACGAGACCAAAGATGTTTCTGTGGCGATGATGACGAAGTTCTACGCTGCGGGCGATTTTGACAGCACGCTGAAACTGACTCATGAAAAGTAACTATTTTCTAAGTAACAACAAACTCTCTTAAAAAACCTGCGGTTATCGATATTGATATCAAAATCATGAACAATCATACTCATATACTACTCTGAAAAGATTCGTTTCGTGTCAGTTATTCGCATACTTAAAATATCTGCATTCATACACTGGTTTTGTTAAGTCCTCGAGTTTAGTATTGAATTCTAAATTAAGCCATGCCCGAGTAAGTACACCGATACAAAGAAGTATTCACTTGAAATCATGGCAGATGATGACAAAATTACCGAACAATTCGACTATGAAGAAACTAATCAGATTACATCACAGTAGAAACATCATATTGTGAAGACTAAAAGCTTTAATGATATAACAAATTGTATGAAGGAGAGATCGCGTCGTAATTGATTTGACGGCGCGCACATACTACGTCACAGATTAGCCGGGTCGGAGGTCTTAGCTTCGGTGTAGAGAACTTTAGAAGTTTTTAAAAGTTTGCTCGGTTTAAATCGAAAGGGAAGTTTGTGTAGTGAGTGAAAATGAGTCATTTTACATGGATATTGATGTTTTCCTTCTTGGACAGACTTCGTATATCTCACGTTTAGTATGTAATGATTCGATGTTAATTAAGGTCAAATCTAGGTCAATTAAAATAGACCTATTTCATAAGAACAAATGTAAAAGCAACGGATTTTGAAGAAGTTGTTGCCTCTGGGTAAAAACTAATAGAGAGTAAAAATAACTTTATTGATGGAATCATAGAAAACCGGCTTTGGCGACTATTGTGAACAAGCTAACACGAAATATCGTAGAAAATATCACAACAATTTCAATGATTATTTCATTTCCGTCGTCTGTATCTTGTTTATAAATTATATTATAGGATGTTCAATTTGATTTAATTGGCTTTTTTACATACACAATTATAATATCCTTTACGGTAAGGGCGTTTCCCACTAAGATACAAACAAGTTGACGAATAACTATAATATGTGCGTCTGTGTGTTGTACGCGTATGAAGCCTAAAGCGTGGTTCCCACTAGCGACGGAACACAAGGACGTAACGCAACGCAAGTGAATTGACCAATCACAAGCGATGGCTTATTCGCTTGTGATTGCTAACTGTCTATAACTTCGCTTGTCATTGGTTAAAACGCTTGCGTTGCGTTTACGTCCTTGCGTTACGTTCTAGTGGGAACCAAGCTTAAGTCATTTCATTGATTATTGCGTCTATATTCGAATTTGAGTACGTCGATTGTGTGTTGTCGCTACTTTTCAGTGTTGAGTGGGGAGGGAGGTGTCTCCTTTTACTATACCTTATAAAATCTCTATGATTATACATAATTATTAAAAATGATGTCATTTTACATTTAGAATTTACGTTTAAAAGTATAAAAATAAAGACGGAATCATTATGAAACACAAAGTGGACAAAACAACAAAAAAAAGGACGAAAAGACGAGAAATGGTTAAATTTTGAAAGAAAAATAATAATATTACCTGAACTTCTTCTATTCATGCTAGCGTATCTGTCCAACTCTTGATCAATATTTCCAAAATAAAAACCATTTAAGTAGATTGAAAACTCAATCTAACTGCATCTGCTCATGGCTCTATCCACAATCCTCCGTCGCCGATATTAGTAGGCCTATAAGCCTATACTAACCAAACTCATCGTTTGAATTACAATTAATGTTGGTTGTATCTAGGAAATGTGTAATAGAAAAGTAACGACCGCGTAAGATCTTGATAACATAATATCAATTTCCTCATTTTTAATCTAAATAACTACCATATTTCTGCCTCACGTAATTTTTTCTAATAGCCTACTTATATCATTGAGCACCTAAATATGCCTTTTTTTTAAATGGAATGGTTTTGCAGATAGGCCGGCCTGGGCCTATAAATTGTCTATTTCGTACGTGACTTGGTAGCTTATGTTTTACAAATCATTGATAAAGTAGACAATTGTAGAACCTAAAGATTATTGCAAACGTTATGTGGTTTTTACGAAAATAGCCGGAAAATAATAATAAAAGAGACATTCCCGACCATTATACGGTAACGCAACACAACCAACGATAAAGTTCGCGATAACGTAAATTTAAGAGGGCGCGATATATTAATTTGTCATACTAAGCCATACGGTGAAGGAAAAAAATCTGCTAGAAAACACTTTTCGTTCCGAACTCTATATACTAACAAATTTATGCCTAGGTAAAATTTATTATGTGTTCCAAGTAATAATGTGAAGAATTGAATCAAAATATCTTGAAGAAATAATTTTTATGTGTTCTCTCTTCTAATCTAATCACGAAAATTCAAAATACTAAAGACACGTAATAATAGTTGTTTTTCTTTATTAATTTGGTAAAATATGTTTTACTATGCTATATGTTACGAATTAATTTCTATAGATAAAATACATGGAAAATTATTATATAGCATTAGATCAGTTTAAAATAATAACCCTGGAGGCCTAAATAGCACCAGCTAATTGTATAAAATATAATACGGTGTAACCCCTATTAAGGGAACACTTTTGGACCAAAAAGGTGTCCTCTGAAAAGAGGTTTCCTCAGTAGGGATTTATATTTATATACATAATATAATATTGAATTATTGTTTTTTTTTTTGTTAATAATAAAATAATATTTGCTTACAAAATAAATAAAAAATAATATTTGCTTATAAAATATATTCATTAAATAAAATGTAAAATGTATACAGCTACTACTATGTTTTATTATATAATCTGATTAATGATATGATCATTTTTTAAATAAATAAATTACTGTTTTCAATACTGTTGTAAACTTTATGACATATTACAGCATTCATTGTTTTTCATTTCACTCAAAGCGTACGGTATACTAGATATACGAAAACAATTTTGCAATGAATAACAAATATTTTATTTGTAGACTATGATTTTGGTTATTTAAACTATTCATAGGCCTATCATTTTTTTAACAAATATATTTTTACTTTTATTCTGTGTTTTATTTGTTTTCTACGTGTTCTAAAATGACAATACTGTAACATACGGTGAGAGTCAATAAAATAGATGTTCAAATGTAGGCCTATATTAAATATAGATTGTTTTGAATCATATAATATACTATATACATCTCCTGCTGTTTGTTAGATTATTAATATTCTATCTGCACCACAGACCATCATAAATCATATATTTTATATGAAGAGCAATCATCAATACATTGTAAATAAGGCCATGGAATGATTTGAAATTATTAATATTATTATTACATATCATGTTTGGAATTAGGGGATGCAATCTGCAATGCATCCCCTAAAATCTCTAGTTATAAACACCAAATCATTTTTTTCATTATTTTCACCTGAACTTAGGTATGTGGAATCCATACATAACTCCCATAACAAATCCATACTACAAAGTATTATAACAAATATTGTAGGTGCTCTTTTAGCCATGAACAAATCCTGAAAAGATCTACTGTAGGATTTGAACCAATGATTGTGGGATGTGTAAGCGACAGTAAGTCACATTTGCAAGTAATTGCATTGCTATACTAAACAGTAATAACCTGTTCTTCAATTTCAGTGACATCATTTCTTTCTTCTTTCTCACTTTCCTCCTTATTTTCAATACTTTTTTCTATATTCTCCTCTTTTGTACTACTTTCACTAGTGCTATTAACAACTACATATTCATCCTGTTCTTGGACACTTACTGCCATCTCATCTTTAATTTCTTCTTTTGTACTCTCTCCTTTGGTATCACCACCGGTGTCTCCGTCTTTCTTTTCACTCTGAGCCTCATTCAGATTGTCTTTGATACCCTCAGGTTGACCTGCATTTGTGTCTTTGTTGACAACATTCTCTACTTCTTTGACATCACTGCCATCATTACTACTTACTACCTCTTTGAGCTCTGTCACTTTCTCCTGCGTGACCTCTTTGTCATTTTCCATGACATTGCATTCTTTCTCCGTGTTCCTATCTTCTTTTACACTGTTTTCCACATCTTTATTTATTTCATTGTTCTTATTATTACTTTCTTCATCTTGTTTATTGTCTGTCGTCTGACTGTTGTCATTTAATGCCTTACTGCTGACCTGTTCTTCATCAAGGTCACCAACTGGTTCCAATAGCTCTAGCATGTACATGATCTTCTTGGGTTTTGTCCAGCTGAATCGGTTATCAAACTTGAAAACATCTGAAGAAAGTATAAAATAGAAATTGTTGAAGCAACACAAAACTGGAGCCTAAAAGCTCTGTCTACACTATCAAACTAGTTTGACAAAAACTGTATGTGCCCAAATATGGTAGTAAGTGATACACCCAAATATGGTAGTCATGTGATGACATGATGTCCATATATGGGCACATGGCATTTTTTGTCACATAAAGTTTGATAGTATAGACATAGCTTAATATTTATAAATTAAATGTAATTGTAGGCCTAATGGTCCTCTCTTTATGGTACCCAGAGAAATGACATTAATCATTTGGAATATTGTACTCAAATCTTTAGCATGTATTGACAATTAAATAAAAAAAACAACTGTTTAACTCACAATATCCAGCAGTTTCTAATTCGACTTGACCATCTTGTAGTACAAAATGACTGTTGACTCTAGTAGTTTCTAAGATTTTTACTTTCTGTCCGTTGCTTTCAATTCGTTTGATTCCAAAAGCAATGTCATGATCTTTAGTTTTAAATGCATACCTGTATAAAAAGAATAAAGATAGGTAGTATCCTCTCCTCACTGGGTACATTATTATATCCTACATACAACTCTAGTATTGCTAACAAACCCATGTTTTGTGTAAAACTAGTTTGCCAAAAAAAGTATGATGTGCCCAAATATGGTAGTGATATGATGTCATCGTGTCCATATTTGGGCACACCACATGATGAATGATGATGAATGAAACTTCACCTGAAGAAACTACCAGGTTTTGTAACTCTGTACTTAAACTCCAACATAGATCCTCTCTTGATGTCTCTTTCTGTCATGTTATCATCAGCAATGTCTACATCTTGGGAATAATAAGACTTGGGTACTTCACCTCCTAAACATATCTGAAACCAAACAAATTAGACCAGTACTAATATGTGATGTCATCACCTTCTATGTGACACATTTTGACCAATCCAATCTAACAACAGGACACTTGCCTTGCCTAAGATAGAAACTTGTAAAAGTCCTTTGATCTTATGTCTGGATGCGATGTGGCGAGTGGTGTCTATTAAGGGGCGTGAACTGATTGTGTTGTAGCCACAGATAAATGAATGATCTCCGGAGCTCAGCATCCTGTTGTTAGATTGCCTGGGTCTGACTGACTGATAACCGTAGAAATGTTAATAAAGCTTTGCCTACATTACTGTAGTCACACACAGAACCTCTTTCAATTTTCCGCTAACAGGCCTACTAACCTTGCTAGAACACATTGTGTTCCCATCTACATCAGTGGCTTTACCTTCCCAATAAACTGGTAAAAGAGTACCAGTAAACTAGGCTTACTAACCTTGCTAGAACACATTGTGTTCCCATCTACATCAGTGGCTTTACCTTCCCAATAAACTGGTAAAAGAGTACCAGTAAACTAGGCTTACTAACCTTGCTAGAACACATTGTGTTCCCATCTACATCAGTGGCTTTACCTTCCCAATAAACTGGTAAAAGAGTACCAGTAAACTAGGCTTACTAACCTTGCTTGAACACATTGTATTACCATCTGCATCAGTGGCTTTACCTCCCCAATAGACTGGCAAAACATCTTCATCTACAAAATCTAACAAAGCAGCCTTCCAATCACCTTTAAAAAAAGGAAAACCCAATTACAGTAGATCTCCTATTAAGGGAACACTTCAGGATCCAATAAAGTGTCCCTTTAATAGGGGTGTCCCCTAAATAGGAGATTAAGGCCACATTAATGTAAAACATATATTTCCCCTAGTTAATTTGTTTCACAGGAAAGTTTCTCTTTAATATATGTGTCTTATGATGTACCAGTGAAGGTTTCTATTATAATATAAATGCAAGGAAATTATATCTACTTAAGATTACCTCCAAGTATATGTATTTTTTTGCGTGTTTCTGAGCTTAAGTACGGCCGACAAAGAGCGTACACAAGAGGAAAGATTTTTGGAGCTCGAACAATAAGTATCTTTTTTAAGCATTCTGGGTAATGGTCCTGAAGAATGCTTGTTATCTGCCGATAAAAGAAAACGAAAAGTAATGCAACAATCTTGTGTAAAACTTGACACAAGTTCTTCATTAAGCTCTGTCTACACTATCAAACTAGTTTGAGAAAAAAAGTGTGACATGCCAAAATATGGTAGTGACGTGCCTAAATATGGTAGTGATATGACTTCATCGTATCCATATATGGGCACATGACATTTTTTTGTCACATTAAGTTTGATTGTGTAGACAGAGCTTTAGAGTGATGTAATATTTCATTATATAATTGAATAGAAAGAGGCTTATTTTATTATTGTTTATGAATAAAACTGATTAACTTACCTGATTGTAAAGATCCACCCCTGGTTTCCAGAGATGTTGCCTCCCTAGTCCATGCATGTCCATGATGTAAGTGAAACCTGCAATTGGTTTACCAAGCTACAAAAGAAAAGAAAAACACACATACAAATGATAATGTTCTGTACTATTGTTAAAAACCACATTTTGTCTTGAAACGTCCAATACTATGCACAAATCCTAGAAAATATTGTATTTTCTTATTTAATTATTCACTATTTTTATACATTCTTATACTTAAGAAAATAATAAATAAAAGAAAATATTTGAACATTTTATATTCCATCTTTTTATCACTTAACACACTGTACAGAATGCATTCTTTGTCTAATAATTCTATATTCATAATTTTATTATTCTTTGCAAAAAAAAACAAAAATTAGCAAAACTTACCAGCAAATAATAATAAATATATGAATACCTAAAAACCAGATAAACATGTTTATTCATAATTTCTATATCTGTTACAATAATTGTCTAACCAGATCGCCTACCATCACTATTTGTATTTGTAAGTCAAAATTTAAAATAATAAATAAAAAATTTGTGTTCGAACTATGCTTCCATTAGCTACGTACAGGCTATATTATATTTCAACATTATGTTTAGCTATGCTACCATTCAAGTGTCTTAATGCATTTTGTTTCTGCTAATGGCTACTAATTTGAGCAGACTTAAAATGTTTGTTTGCCAATGGCAAAAGAAAAACATTCATTTTCAAGAAGATTAAGACCCTTCAGCTGCAAAGCTGACATAACATTTACATTTTATGTTGTTTTTTTAAAACTTAAATATAGATACATATCATAGAGGTATCCATGAGTTTAGAATCTGAACTTTATATAGTATTATGCAAGGATTATGATGAATATGCTGTATATATACTTTCCTAGATATGATTGTACTTTTGACCTGACGAGTGTGTTAGCTTTGCTAGCATATGAAACAAATTTGTAGTCAATAAAGTACTGTACCATGAAGTTTATTTTTATTTGTGATATACTTTCCTAGATATGTATTTTTACTGTAGTGGCTTGAATCAGTTTACACCAATTTCAATAAGTAGTTTTACTGTATTTAGTTTGGCTATAGCAAAATAACATGCTAGTAAAATCGTACAGGCCCAGAGTTATAGAGAGACATTGTTTTATTACTGTCAGATGAGAACAAAGCTCTGCCCCACTATCAAACTTTATGTACCAAAAACAATGTGACCATATATGGAAGTAATATACACAAATATGGTAGTGATATGACATCATCATGTCCATATATGGACACATCACATTTTTTGTCCCATATTTAGTCCTAATTTCGAACCCTAACATTTTAGAAATCACACTGTTTTAGTGTACAGTAGAAATAATATTATATATTAATTTATTATATTAACATGAGCAAAATATATAACTTCACTTAGTATCATATATCATAGTATCATTACATAATCACTAGGTAAAAATAATACATTTTTCTTATTTCAACTTGTTGAAAATGTACTAGTATGGAAAGGCAATTAAATGCAGAAAACAAAACCAGGAAACAGGACTTAGATTTAGAAGTTGGTTAACTTGAATTTAAGTAGATAGGTCAACAAGTTTAAGAAACCATTGAAAAAGTACTTAGACTTTGTAATGTATTCTATATGAAGTAGGTGGTAGTATTTAGTAACATTTCTTAGTTTATATAGTAGTGGTCTAAGACAGTAAACCAAACCTCTCCAAAAGAAACATGATCTGGCTTATTTCATTTTGTATATTGTTATATTAAAACCTACCAGTAATTATTATAGATATTAAAGTATCATATCATATAAGAAATAATGAATGAAGACATAAAATATGGAAGTTCAGACAATTAACACAGCAAAACAAATATAGTGTTTTGAGGTGGTGAAAAATTTCCAAAATGTATAGTTGTATGTTTTATAAAACCATTGATTTTGCAGATATTTACATGCTTTTTTTCTCTATCAGAGTTATATGTGGTCCATTGGAGTTAATTTGTAGCTTGCGTTCAAATTCAAAATGTACCTGTAACCTATCAGAGTTGTTGGAGGTACATTGGATATCGGAGTTAACAACACAGAGGTATATTAAGAGAGTTTTACTGATCACAAGCATTTATGTCGGTTGTAACTCCGATATGATTCAGATTAGCTTAATACACAGCGGTTATTAAATTAAGCCCTGTCTACACTATTAAACTAGTTGACAAAAAAGTGTGATGTGCTCAAATATGGTAGTGATATGCCCAATTATGGTAGTGATATGACATCATCATGTCCATATATGGGCACACCACAAAACGTTTCATAGTGTAGACAGAGCTTTAGTTCTTATTTACTATTACTAAATTTAATAAAAGAAACCGTACCTTTTGAGTTTGTTCATTAATTGTTTTCATAAATCTCTCTAGATTACAAATGTGATACTTGATAATATCACCTGACTTACAAGATTGTAATAAACCTACAAGAAAATTAAAAAGATTAATCTTTAAATGAAAGTAGGACAGTAAAGCTTTAATCATAGTATAATATGGCAGTTTGGATTGAGATACATAAATTATTATAAGACAATATTATAAACATGGAACAATTGTAAAGTGGAGTTGTAGCTTGGTGCTTGCCTTCCAATCCCAAGATCCACAGTTCAATGCTGACCTAGTGCCACAACTCTTTTAACTCCACTCCCTAAGCTAAGCCTCAATTTAGACTTTATTTAATAATAATAATTATATTATCCTGGATTTATATAGCGCCTTATGTTGTTAAAACTCTAAGCGCTGAACATTATTTACCCCGGTCATTTTTTGCATCAAACACGTATGGAAACATACTCCCATAAATGCAGCTAGTAATCAGCGCAAAGTTGTGTCTTGATCTAACCAGGTTTATGAGCATGATAAATTATAAAAGAGATTATCCAGTTACTCTCTATTGGATGTGTATGAAATAAAAATTGCTTCATTAACCTTTGACATCTAGCATTCCAGTTGGTTCGATCCAGACCGGTTCCCCATCTTTGTCAAATCCAGCATGGCCACCCGGCCAGTATTTGTCGCACACCTGAAAGATAAAAAATGATAATCAGTTGAAAATGTATGCATTAAAAAAAATCAAGTGACAAGCTGATAATCAGATAAACTTGAAAATGTGAACATGAATATATATCTTGAATTTTTTCTTTTTTTTAATAATTTTATATTTCTTTCATTGTTTAGTCAGAAATCTAAAGCTCTGTCTACACTATCAAACTTTATGTGACAAAAAATGTGATGTGACCATATATGGAGATGATGATGTCATATATGATGTATGTCATTATCATATAGTTTGATAGTGTAGATAGACCGTAACAAACCTTCATTTTACTGTAGTATCGTTTCATGCGAAAGTGTCCCTTGAATAGGGGTGTCCCAAATCAGACAGATCAAACTTACCTCTGGTAATTTAAAGTTAGCTGCTATCTCTTTAACTCCCAATCTCGCGCGCCATTCCAAGTCCTGCAAAATGATATGAATAATTTTACAATAAAAAACAACAATTATATATGTTTAATGTTTTATTTTAACTTTTCTTTAGGAGCATTATGCTATGTAAAAATAGCCTGCTTCATAAATAATATTATTAATAATAATATGATATATTTTACCTTCTTGAACATTGTCTCAGTTTTATTAACATCAAAATTCCGAGCTGAAAAAATATCCAAAATATTATAGTACAAAAGTGTTTATACTATATTTATTTACATTTAAACATGACATACAGGGATGTTGTAGTTGTTGTACAGTAGTTTATTATTATTATTATTATCAGTTTAAAAAACGTTTAAAGATTAATTTTAAACAATGCTATGACAGTGTGTGAAGAGCCGCTGGTTATGAGCTTTTCGTAGAAATGGGCTCTATATAAATGTTAAACTATATTGTTTGAAGGTTTGCGGTACACCACATATATTAGTTCTTAAAAGAACTGTTGTTCTGTTTTTATATATTGACAACTGAAGTATTGTATAGTGTATTATAGTATATTGGATTTTTTTTTTACAAATAATTTTTTTAACAAAGCCCATTTGGTAGAATTAATTTTCAAGTACCAATAAGTGTAACAGTTATCAGGCAAGTCAAATTTTAAAATTCATAGAACAGACAAACAATTAAATAAATAAAAGATATTAGGATCAAGATTAGAAGTATAGGCAAATAAATGTATTTTGTTACTTAATCAATTTGATAAAATTTAATTCATATAAAATAAAAATCAGAAAGACATAGCTAATACATTGCAGCAGATAAAAACAGTTAAAAATATGTTTTAAAAAGGGTTAAAAAGTATATTAAAGTATTTCAACGTTATAAATATACTTAATTATATCATGGAGTAAATTATTACTCCATAATTATACAATATACAAATTTAGGCAAAATTTATAAAAAATGTATTTATTAGCAAAATTAAATTGCAACCTCGAGGATGCACATGCTTGACTAAACCAGGAAAAATTATAAGAACCTTGCTTTTATTACTTTTATACTATTTCCTGTATTTCTGCAATTACTTGCAAGAGTACACAATAATTACATTTATTGAGAAATAGGGAAAATACAGTAATATCAAAACAAGTTACATATTATGATTAT